>NW_015160235.1:221452-254390 GCF_001447785.1 Gekko japonicus
GCGGGAAACGGGTGCCGCTGCCAGTCAAAGCCGGTTCCAACCTCGGCGGCGGCAGCAGCAGCAAGACAGATGCCATCTGGCTGCAGGAGCACAGGCACCTCTGGGCCGGCTGCAGCAGCCCAGAAGCCACCGCCCCCTTTCCCGGGGAGCTGCAGCAGGTGAAACGGCCCCGTCACCAGGCAGATAGCCTGCGCGGGGCTGGAGCAGAAGCAGCCAGGGAAACAGGCGCAAAGGCGGGCCGAAGGTTGACGTCGAAGAGGGGGAGGAGCCCTCCCCAGAATGACAGGGAAAGTAGGTGGAAGCAGGCGCTGGGCCAAGCAGGAGAGGACAGAGTCGACCCTCCTGCGGGTATTGCCGCCGCCTCTCTGTTATTGTACGGTTTATGGAGCTCCTTCACGGAACACAGCACTTTACGGAGGTCCGGAAGCAAAGAGCAGGAGGAGGAAGGAAGAGGAGGTCAGGTCTCTGCTCTCAAGGTGCTTACAGTAAAGTCTAACGATGCCTGGAGACGACAGAGAAGGGCCAAGAGAAAGGCATGAGAGCAAATGCCCTAGAGTATTTAGGCCTCTACGAGGTTAGAGTTCTGCAAAGCCTTCAATAACAAAACAGGGTTGAGAAGAGAAGTGACACCCTGGTGGTATTGTTGGAGAGGGGGATTTGAGGCTTAAGAGACAGGTGGGCTCCCTGTGCATTTTTATCATTCCCGTCTCAAGATCAGGGCAGTTGGCTTATTTCAAGCAATGTACAGATGTTGAATCTTCCATAGATTTTCAACAGAACAGGATCGAAATAAGAAAGACCCTGCACTCACACTTCTCAAACTTTCTCTCTCCAGTTAGACATCATGCACACTTAAGGCTCATGATCAGTCTTTTTAAGAACTTCAAAGTAATGGTTTTAAAATTTGAGGGAGGATCTACTCGGGGAGGAACCGGCAGGATGGGGGGGGGACTTACCTCCTCCTCCTGCTTCCTCCTCCGCCTTCTGGTTTGGAGCTCAGTTTGGAGCTCTGCCTCCCTCCCTCGCGAGTATCACGGGTCCACCCCTTGTTATTGCCTAATGATTAGTGACCTTAGAATGAAGTGAATGACTCTTAAAGGGTCTGAATTAAACTCAATCAGGAAAATTGAACCTTTTAAAAACACTTTTTATTGATTTTTTGAAACACACAGTCTGTGTATTAGGAAGTTGTTCACAATGTACTCTCTACAGTGCACTAATTCTAGCTAGAGTAGTTTGCCCAGGTCAGTTGCAGTGTCATTTGGGGTGCAATATATGTCAGACCACCTAAGACCAGCTTGGCATTTCTTTTAGCAAGTACTGTTAAGATAGAGTTACAGGTGAATGGGGGTAGGTACAGATGCTTTCTGGCCCTGTCAGGCTGCTGAATATTTCTGTTATATCTGAAGAAGTGAGCTGTGACTCATGAAAGCTCATACTGAAATAAATGTTGTTAGTCTTTAAGATGCAACTCAACATTTTTGTTCTAGTCATAAAACATCTGATGAAAGTTCCCCTGCAACTACTACTGTTGAGACCACTAAACTAAACTAAAATAAAGCCAGTGTGGCATAGTGGTTAGAGTGCTGGATAAAGCAACTAAATGAATAAATAAATAAATACATTTAAAATGCTTAAGTCCCCTTGCTTTCAGTGAGAGAATTAAGCATGTGCTTAAGTTTATCCAGTTTAAATCAATGGGACTCAGAAGTTCAAAATTTTGGCAGATTGGGCTTTGTATTTATAGAGTTGTAAATGTAATTAAGAATGCCATAATACCTTTCTAATATGCTTAGGGGGTTCAATAAATAGTCTGTTATCCAAGATCATATTAAATTACTATCAGTTCATCATTCTGGACAAACTATCTCATCAGACATTAATTGCAGTGAGAGATGTTATATTTGGCATGCTACCATGAAATATTTCTACCACACAGATTGCATCTTCAAATATTAACACTGAGCAAGAAATCTTGATTAAAACTATGGGAAGAAGTCCAACAGAGCTGTGTAAAATTTTAAATACTTCAACTGTATAATGACATGAACTGATAAGGAACTGATGGGTCCTTTTCTGTTCAGCTATTTTACCTGTTTCTACATCAGTTTCCATGCAAACAAGCCAGAGCACTTGCCAGTTTTTTGTCAAAATCATCATTTGTTATCACTCTAGCTATACAAATTGTAAATATTTCCACTCATTGATATCTGCTGAGCCAGCAACTACTAGTAAACATAGTTTGTACAGTATTTATTTCTGTAGCCCTGGAGCAGTTGAATTTGTGTCAAGAATCTGCTGCAGCTTCATGTTTGTGTTCCCTACTTTAGTATTTAAGCAAAAAAAAAAATCCTCTCTTGATTTTTGGGTTTTTCAGATTACATTTTAAAAATTAGCAAACAAACCACTGCTGGCTTGAACCCACCACTGAATATTTTCATTGAGTCTGTTCATTCCCACAAGTTGTGAACTCTGAAACATAAGATAGGTCCCAATCACATGCAGAAGTAGCCACACGAGAGGCATGACTGCCCGACAGATTTTATGGTAGCGATCACACGGGAACTTCAGGCAAGTCTCCCGCACCCATCGGCAACCCGTCTCACTCCGCCGAAGAAGTGGAGTTACAAAAATACCTGGGAAAGTGCAGTATCGAATGGGTTGCGACGGGCTGCAGATGAAGTTTCCCATGTGATCGCTCCAGTGCGTTCCGATTGCGTCACTGATCCCTCGATGAAGTGCGCCGGAAACACGCAGCGAACAAAACCCCCTGATTCACCCACTGCTGCGTCTGATTACGCAGTGGCGGGTCAAAATACGGTTGGCGCAAATAGGCTCTCTTCCCCCCCCCCACCACCACGTTTTCTGGCACGTGTGACCGGGACCCTAATTATTTAAATTTTAAGAATCCTGTTCTAAAACCACACACCTTTATTTTATGGGTGTGAGGGCAATCCCATGTAGACTTTGGAAACAATTTCCATTCCAGTGGGAAAGGCATTTTATTTTTACAACAACCTTGTGACGTGGGTTAGGCTGAGGAGAAATGTCTGGCCCAAGATGCCCAGAAACTTTCATGGCAAGCAAGGATTTGATCCTAGGTCTTCTTGGTCCTTGGTTACCACTCTAATCACTACTCCATACTGATTCAAACTGCAGATTTCAGAGTTTGGCCTAATCTTTTGATTGCAGAGTCAAGAAAAGTGGATTTAAGTAATTTTTTTTAAAAATTCCCTTTTCTGTTCCTGTTTATATGGACGAGGTTTATTGTTCAGCCATATACTAGGACAACAGTGTTTAAATAAATACAATGAAATAAAATGCACTAGCATGGTGACCATATTTTCCAATTAACCAGGGAAACCAAGCTCTCAGATTACCTTTTGTATGGCATTTCTCACCTTGGGGGGACAAAGATATTAGAATGCAGCAGAAAAAAATTTCTGCATTCTTTTATCACATGCATACCTTTATTTCAAAGCTGTTTTGAGTAATGAGCTGTTAAATATTAGGTAAGCATAATCTGGAAATTCACTGTAATAATATTAACTCCAGAAATTAGATGTTCAGTTACGAAACTATTTTATTAAGAAAGAGAGAGAATGGAGAAAAGATAGGTAGCTATCCGTTAGCTAGGTAACTAGAGTTGTCAGCTCAGGATTGGCGAATTCCTGGATATTTGGGGGTGGAACTTGGGGAAGAGAGGAAGTTCAGCGGGATAATGCCATAAAGTCCACCCTCCAAAACATCCATTTTGTTCAGAGGAAGTGATTTCTGTAGTCTGGACATAGAGTTGCTAGCCCCCCATTGAAGGAGGGGGAGCTCCAGCCGCCAGGCCCCACTACCTGCTGCTGATCAGCTGGCCAGCGGGTGGACTTACCAAGAGATTGAGGGAAACCCAGGCTACATCGCTGACAATATGCTGACAGAACGTATGGCATGCACCAGAGAGGATATCATAACATCGGCAATGGGACAGCAACACTCTGGGATTTGGACAAAGACTCTACGGCATAAGTCATTTTTACCATAGAGTTTTTGCCCAAACAGTAGAGTGTCACCACAACATCACAGCATGAGTACTTCGCTTCCAGTGCACACCAGAAACGGCATCACCACATTACCGGCAAGGTAGCCTGGGCCTCCCTCCCGCTCCTGGCAAGCCCCCCCCCAATCCTTCATCAGTTGCCAGGAGGGACCTGGCAAACCTATCTAGAGATTTATTTTATTTCTGGGAGATTGTCAGGCCCCACCTAGAGCTTGGAAACCCTACAGCTAACTGATGCCTTGGCTTGGTTTAACTTAATACATTTTTGGTTCTGAAGTTGCAATCTGTACTTCAGTGTTATATCTGTATATTTAGCTGACCAATTACATGTGCCATTCTCTTTGGAACTTAGCATTCCTTCATGCCTGGCCGTTTCCATCAGAGCATGATTATTGATAATGAGCAATTGTTCCTAGGATTATAAATCCTACTATGATTCTCAGACAACATGGTGAAGTCCCAGGGACGGGTGTAAATGTAATAGGCATCTTAAGAATTTAGTTTAAGAAACCTCAAAAAAAATTATTATAAGGACACATGTGTGAGACCCAGTACCATTTAATATTTGAGGTAGGGTTGGCATCCCCCAGGTCCTGGTGGGGGTTCCCCCAGTTTTGCGGGCTCCAATCTGCCACTGGCCAGCTGGCTTGTGGGGGAAGCCCCATCCTCAAGCCCCACCCCTACGCCTATCCACTGACAGCCACCCCTCTCCCTCCCCTTTTGCAAGATTTAAAGAGCCCTTCAGCTGATTGGAGGCACTGGTCACCCTCACAGATGACCTCTGGAGGCATCTGGATCGGAGCGGGGCGGCAGTGCTGTTGTCGTTGGACCTGTCAGCAGCATTCAACATGGTAGACCACCACCTACTGACCCACTGCCTCGCCGACACGGGGATTCAGGGCCTCGCCTTGCAATGGCTCGTCTCCTTCCTTCAGGGTCAGGGACAAAAGGTGGCTCTTGGGGAGCAGCTGTCCCAAAGGCACCCGCTAATCTGCAGAGTGCCTCAAGGGGCGGTGCTTTCCCTGATGCTATTTAACTTCTATATGCGCCCCCTTGCCCAGATTGTCCGGAGGCATGGGCTAGGGTGTCACCAATATGTGGATGACACCCAGCTATATCTGTTGTTGGGCGGTCAGTCCAACTATACCCTGGAAGACCTGGACTGGGCATTACAGGACGTGGCTGGATGGCTTAGACTGAGTCAATTGAAATTGAATCCAATGAAGACTCCTGCATCTGAGTCGGAGCGGATCGGGGATAGGGATCCCACTGCCAGCCTTCAATGGGGCGCTATTGGTGCCAGCGCCGAGGGTCAGGAGCTTGGGAGTGCTCCTGGATGCCTCCTTAACAATGGAGGCCCAGGTAGCAGCCACAGCCAAGGCAGCCTTTTACCATCTCCAACTGATCAGGCAGATGGTTCCCTTCCTCGAATGCAATGATCTGGCAACAGTGATCCACGCTATGGTCACCTTGAGGCTGGACTACTGCAATGCTCTGTACATGGGACTGCCCTTGACGCAACTTTGGAAGCTGCAGCTGGTGCAAAATGCGGTGGCCAGGCTGTTGATGGGTCTCCCTATGCGGGAGCACATCCAGCCTGCGCTAAAGACTTTGCACTGGCTGCCAATAGCATACCAGACTTGCTTCAAGGTGCTGTTTTTGGCCTTTAAAGCCCTTTATGGTCAGGGACCTACCTACCTGAGGGACCACTTTTCCCCATATGTTCCCCAGAGAGCACAACGGTCAGGGTCACAAAACCGCTTGGCCCCACCAGTCCTAAAGATGCCAGGCTGGTATCGACCAGGACCAGGGCGTTTGCTGTAGCAGCTCCAACTTACTGGAATGAGCTTTCGGATGAGATCAGGGCCCTGTGGGACCTCTCACAGTTCTGCAGGGCCACGAAAACAGAGCTCTTCCGTCAGGCATTTAGGTAAGGAGCTGCACGTCATCATCTATGCCCTGTGCCAATTTTACTGCCAGCCTGAGCCCGGTGAGAGTGGGTGTACCACTGATTGTATGTTTCTAAATACACTTTACCATAGCCACATCGCCATCGATATGCTAATGCTTTTAATAATTTTATCATGTATTTTATATTGATATTTATATTATTGCTTTATCTACTGGTTCCTTATGTAAGGCGCCCTGAGCCTGCCTCGGCGGGGAGGGGAGGGTAAAAGTCAAAGTAATAAATAAATAAATAAATAATGTAATTATGTCACTTCTGCCTGACATTATCACGTTGGGACTGTCCCTGCCCCCCTGGAACCTGCCCCACAGTCCCCCACTGGGGACTTGGAGGGACCTGGCACCCCTAATCTGAGGTATGACTTTGCCACCTAGGTTTTAAGCAGCGCAATGTTCCGTCTAAGTTGTGGAGTCTTGTGAGCAAAAATTCTACTTTGTGAGCTACTGGCATTAAAGTTGTGAGCGAGCTGTTTGGCTACTGCATACATTAGTTTGCTTTGGAGCCATCCTTCCTGAGCTAAGACCAAAATGTGTGAGCCGGAGGCTAAAAAACTGTGAGCCAGCTCACAATAACTCAGCTTAGAGGGAACACTGGCAGCGGGTAAGTAAAATATTTTCCCCTCCCACAAAACCCAGAAGGGGAAGTGAAGTTCTTGCTGCCAAACATGTTGCTGATAGAATTTCCCAATACCTTGTTTATTAAAAGGCAACTCCTAAATACTTAACAGCTTGGTACTTGCTCAGTTTTTCTGTCACATTTTTATCCCACTCTTCCTTCAAGGTGCTAAGGATGGCATGCATCATTTTTCACTGTTCCATCCTCAAAATAACCCTGTGAGATAGTGTAGGATGAGAGAGAATGACTGGCCCAAGATCACCCAGTAAGCTTCATGGCTGAGCATGTTTTGTGCCTTGGCCTCCCTAGTCCCACTCCAGTACTCTAACCACTACACGGCACCAGCTTTCCATCGATGGACTGTTTTTGATGGGATCCCAAAACTTGCTGAGTCGATAGGAACTTGTGGCATTTTGAGAACAGATCATGGATGCTACAACAGTATGGCTGCCATGGGAGCTAGGTCCGAGCACAAAACATTTTAAGGTTCCACAAAATGTTAAGAAGTTCCAAGTTAAGCATCCTCCTATGATGGAGACTGTTGTTTCTAAACGGGTGCTCCCTGCAAGCACAGATGAGACTTCCTGAAGTGCCTTTCATATGGTTGCCAAGTCCAGGTTGGGAAATTCTAGGAGATTTGGGGGTGGAGCCTAGGAAGGGGTTGGGAGCTCAGTGTGGTATAATGCCATATAGTCCACCCTCCAAATCAGCCATTTTCTCCAGGGAAACTGATCTGTTTAGTCTGGAGAATATTTGTAACATTTAGGGTTGCCAGGTCCCCTTGCCGCCATGGTGGGGGAATTTGGAAGGTGTTCCAGGGGTGAGCGGGATGTTGTTGGACAACATCCCAATGTGATGATGTCACCCAAAAGTGATGTCGTGTCAGTGACATTGTGTGCGATTCTTTGGTTTTGGGGCAAAATCTCTATGGTTTTTTTGGCTACAAAACCATAAAGTTTGCCCAAAACACAGAACATTGTGTGTGATGTCACTTCTGGGTGACATCACTGCATCAGGGACATCGCCTGATGACATCCCTATTTGGGGGTGGGGGTTTTCTCATCAGCCGACTGGCTGGCAGTGGATTGCAGCCCCCAAAAGCAGGGGAACCCTCAGTAGCACTTGGGGGCTAGTATCACTAGGAGATCTCCAGGCCCCACCTGGAGGTTGGCAACTCTCTTCCTACTCCAATAAAGTGGAAGGAAGCCAGGAGCAAGAGGACACCAGGAAACCTTAGTGAGCACCATGGTGCCCGTGAGCACCACATTGGAGTTGCCTGGTTTATGACAGGGTGAAAGTTCATTTTAGTTCATTGGACTGGCAAAGCCTACAGATAAATGTACGGTAAGTTCACAATAGTGCGGACAAGCAGGAGCTGCATTTGTACTAGAATCCGTACACCTGATCAACTGCAGCCAGTTTGGTGCCGTGGTTAAGTGCACGGACTCTAATCTGGGAGAACCGGGTTTGATTCCCCACTCCTCCACTTGCACCTGGCTGGATGACCTTGGGCAAGCCGTAGCTCTGGCACAGCTGTTCTTGAAAAAGAGCAGTTTCTGTCAAGAACTCTCTCAGCCCCACCTACCTCACAGGGTGTCTGTTGTGGGGAGGCGAA
The DNA here is from genome assembly GCF_001447785.1 of Gekko japonicus. Taxonomy (NCBI): domain Eukaryota; kingdom Metazoa; phylum Chordata; class Lepidosauria; order Squamata; family Gekkonidae; genus Gekko; species Gekko japonicus. The sequence continues at coordinate 229,700 of NW_015160235.1, forward strand.
GGGAAAGGAGTTTGTAAACCGCTCTGAGACACCTTTGGGTATTGAAGGGCGGGGTATAAATCCAATCTCTTCCTCTTCTTCTTCATTTACCTCTGGATTTCACATCTATTCTGAAATAGGAAAGAAACTCATAAACCCACATTCTTAACAGGATTAATAAGTAATTGAATATGTTTTCAGTCATGCAGTCTGCTGTGCACAAAATAAGTTATAGGTTTCTCTTTGAAATTTAATTCTCATTAAGTGGGCTTAATTGGCTTGTCAACAATTATATTTTTACAGCATGCATTTACTAACCATTAATCCGGGCTGTATGTTAAGAATGATTTGGATCTATATATGAGTGTCTATATGGATCAAAATTATTTCTTCTCTTCCTTTTTCTTTCTTTTTGATTTCCCTTCTACATCAGAAATATGTTAAGTAGGAAAGTCTCTCAACCTTTAAAACAGTAGAAGATTTATTAGCACACATTTGAGAATAGCAAATTAATCGAATAAAGAAGGTTCTCAATTTATAAGCACAAGGAAAGAAGGAATGAGCAAAGGCCCTTAAACAGTATTCCTCTTTTAACTTCTTCCACATATATCAAACAATTCCCTTTTCAAACATAAAGAAGAGCTTTGAACTTCAATTGTCACTGCCCTTGGCCATGTCGCTCTAAACTCATGCTTCCACTTTACTCATTAAGCATGTCTTTGTGAATTCATTGGAACAGCAAAGAACACACCACTGACTGAAAATAAATGCACAAGCAAAATAACAAGTATATAATAATCATATAAGCATAACAGCAAGTATGATAAGAATCAATTGGCCAAGGTGCAATAATAAAGCATAATAGAAGCACAGTCTACAGTCTTTCCATGTGTCTACTCCAGGGGTCATTTCATAGAAAAAGAGCTGGGGGAACTCATTAGCATAACTCATTAGCATATGCCACACCCCCTGACATCAGAGACCCAGCGGTGGACCTGCAAGGCCAGCGGGAGTGCGAGGAAGCCCCGCCAAGGCCCTCCCTGGCCCCAGGCAGGCAGGGGTGGGGAGAGGCAGGGAGGAAGCAACTTACCCTCCCTCTTCTCCTGCCTCCTCCTGGCTGAATGAGGGCTGGAAGCAGGGCGGCCAGAAGCAGGGGGCGGGGCTTCGTCATGTGCCCCACCCCCCTGCATCTCCCCTGGGGGAACTGCGTTCCCCCACGTTCCCCCCCAAAAGGACCTCTGGTCTACTCCAAAACAGAAGCAATTATCAGAGTCCAAATTGAAGTGTAAGTCATCAAATTTTCTGAGCCATAAAAAGCCGACGCGTAATCCGGATGCCTGATGCCGCGTTTCGAATAATTCTTATTCAAGCATGGCTGTAATGGGACCCAATCTCAAAAGCTGGCATATACTAAGCCAGAATGGTCAGTCAAGGAGGATTAAGAGTCTAAATGGGGCGAACTAACAACACGAGGCCAACAAAAGTGTTCAGGTTGCAAGCAGGTGATTCCAAAACTGAAGAAAGCAGATGATTCCATGGTTCGAAAAACAGTTCCCAGCTTGTGGAAAACTAACATGTTGAAGAGAAGTCTGGGATAGATTTAGTTTTCTGTTTTGGGGGAGTTTTAACTATGGGGGAACATTCAATTATGTGTCTCCTCCATCTGTATCTGAAATGGAATGATCCAAAAAGACTTCTATTTCTGTGACTCAAGAGTTAAGCACATATCAATGAAGCTCGCTTCCACAAACGTGTGTTTAAGATTGCAAAAGATGGGGAAAGTACTATGCTTATGATAAGTAAAGATGGAAAACCCTGTATTTTCTTTCCTTCAATTTTTTTTTTGGTTAAAATCTGGAAGTTCTGATGGTGTATTTACACTTGTGTAATGGATTGATATGCATTGCATCACTGGGTCTTCTTTTCAAAAGTTCCTTTACAGAAATAGTTTGCTGATAATCCCATTAGTGTTTTAGCTGGACATTTGAACAGAATCACTATAGACTGATGTGAAGTTTACAAACAGCATCACCAGTTTTGGTGGCTTATAAGAGATGTAAATCTATGGCCTCTTCTCAAAGGAATGGTTGCTGGAGAATTGCTAGAATGGTGACAATAAGAGGGCAGACAGTATGGCGAGAGCTTTGCACAGTCATGAAAATCAAAGATATATTTTAGGCAGTTTCCCTTGCATTGCTCACTGTATATATTATACTGTTTTTGATCCATTGTTCTTCAATTTTGTCATCCTTGTTTTATTGTACATATCATACACTTTCCCTCATGTATACTCTAATTTTGTAATCCACTTATTGCATTGTTTGCATATTTCATTGCATTATTTGTATGCACATTGTATTTTTAAAAATTAACAAAAAAGAGAAAATGAATGAATTCTTATTTGCTTTGGTCTTTATTGAAGTTATTGAAATGTTATTTCTTGGATTCATCAGTACAATGATGGCTTAGACATCAATACAACTAAGGTTGTCAGTATATTTAGTATAGCTAGTACTATTGAAATAATGTCCTGTATAAGATCATTTGATGTATACCTTATTGTTATATCTCTCTGAAATATTCTTAAACCATATTATTTGCCTTTTTAAATTATAGTTTGACTATGTTAACTATAGTATTAAGACATACTGACATCTCAATACAATGTAAACATTAAGTTAAATATTTAACATTTAATAGCTAATGTTAATGGTAAATAACTTTTGGGTTTTAATAAATTTATACAGTATATAAAGATTACTAAATAGTTGTTAATGTAGCATTAATTTTAATTAGGATTGAGGGGGGAAACACTCTTGAATATTACAAATATGTCCTATACATGAAACACATATTTTAATGCTTTATGCTTATTGTGTTGTTGATCGTTTTTGTTATATATATATATGTTAAATCTTTTTATCAAATTCTTATTTCCCTGTTGCTTTTCCTTTCTGTACCCTCATCTTAATTGCAGCCTAACGAAAATCTAAAGAAGACTTTTCTCCAACTGAATGATGTGCCTTAAACTTTTCTGTTAAAGATCAGTACAACAGACTTTGCTGTGTCTTATTTATAAATGAAACAGGACTTAATTTATAAATGAAACAAGACTATTACATTCCAATGTGAACTGCAAATGATGAAGTGATATACATTTCCTCCCAAAGATTTGTAGTTTCAAAAGAAAACAGTTTAGCTTAAGGGAATTTGGAGTTAAGAGCTTTGCCTGTTTTTCTGTGTAATCTTCTACTCAAATATGCTGTGATAATAGATGGGTGGAGGAAATGCTTCTAAAGACTATTTTCTCTGAATTCCTTGCTCTGCAAGCATCAAGCTCTCATCCTGTCTTACGCCAACATCCAGTAATCTTCACTTTGGATTGCTCTCCCCTACAGCCACCCACCTTGCCAAAAAAAAAAAACCCACCAAAAAACCTTTATCTTCAGATACTCTACATATACATCCACCAAAGCATAGCATTTGCCTAGAGATGGTATCAAATTTTATCAACGTAGGGCTTTATTTCCAAAATCCCCATTTCTCAAATGGGTTCTGTACACTTGGGCAATTGGGATAAACTGCTTCCCCCCCGCCCCCCCCCCCCCCCGTACCATTGCAATTTGACAGAATTATTACTGTTGAAACTGATATTTCAAATTATGTCGATTTCATAGAAAAGGATATAAAATGGTATAAAAAATATAGGTGGCAAAATGCTATTAAAGAAGCCAACAAGCTGGGAACAACCACAATGAAAACGATCAAAACAAAAAGGCACAGCAAATAGGAACTAAAATGGTATTTTTACACCACCCAACATGTGCTAGTATTGATTGCTATTTATTTATTAGCCTTGTTTATAGTCAGTCTTTATCACAGGAACTCCAGGTGGATTACACAGAGTGTGCCAGTATAGTCAACAAGATGGGACATTCAAGAAATAATGCACTAGAATAGTACAAGTCTGGAGCCAACCAGAAATCTAAAAGATAGAACTGAAGTATAAGGTAAGTATTAATATGACACATTAAGAGGCACAAAGATTACATAATGGGATCCTACTTACCATAAACTATACATAGCAATATAGACCACAGTCCCTAATCATTTATCCAAGGAAGTTTGTAAGCCATTTTGAACCCTGCAACCCTATTACTTGTGCAGAAAGGCCTTCTTGAATAATTAAGTTTTTCATAGTTAGTGGCATGCCAAGAGAGTGGGAGCCAGGTTGGTGTAGTGGTTAAGTGTGCAGAGTCTAATCTGGGAGAACCGGGTTTGATTCCCCACTCCTCCACATGCAGCCAGCTGGGTGACCTTTGGCCAGTCACAGTTTTCTCCGAGCTGTTCTCTCAAGAGCAGTTCTATCAGAGCTCTCTCAGCCCCAACTACCTCACAGGGTGTCTGTTGCAAGGGTGTGAAGGGAAGGAGAGTGTAAGCCGCTCTGAAACTCCAAGTGAAGGGCAGGGTATAAACCCAATCTCTCTCTCTCTCTCTCTCTCTCTCTTCCTGGCCTCCTGAAGCAGACCATTCCACAAGGCAGGAGCCACAATGGAGAAAGCATGTGGAGAGGCAGTTGTTCATTTTGCCCATTTGCTGGCGTCTGCAGAAGGCCCCGCCCAGATGAGCAAAGCTGTTGTGCAGGGCCGGATTTAGACTTGCTGAGGCCCTAAGCTATACAAAACCCAGAGGCCCCCTATTGTTTTAAATTACATCAGCTGGTCTCAGAAAAAATTAAAATATATACGCCTTTTTAATATTTGAAATCATTTTTTATATTGTGTTTTTATTCGAGGCCCCAGCAGGTTGTGAGGCCCTAAACTGTAGCTTATTTAGCTTATGCGTAAATCCGGCACTCTCTCCATAGGAGGAGAGGCGGGCCCACAAATAAGAGCAGCCAAAGCCATGAAGGGCTTTGTATGATCCCGGTAACAAATGGGCAGCCAGTGGAGTGTTTGCAGAATGAAAGCAATATGCATGCTCCATCTAGTGCCCAATAATAGCCAAACTGCAGCATCTTTATCAGTTGGAATTTGTGAGTTGATTTTGAGGGAGACCAATGTAAATTACAGTAGTCTAGCCTTGATGTTACTGTGGGATGGACCCAGGCAGTCAGACCAGCAGTATCAAGGCTTTTGACAGAGTCAGTAAGGGTCAGATCAACCCCATCAAAAGTAGGGAGGATAATGTCCTTCAAGACCTCCCCCTTCCCAACTATCATTGCCTCTGTCTTTTCAGAGTTTAGTTTGTGGCTCCAGCACCAAGGTGAAGGGCCGAGGTGAGTACCCAGGATGAAAGTTCTTCTAAACCCCACAAATTCTAGACTACTTTAACGTTTTCCCCAGTGGAAATAACACACACATACACATTTTTTCAGAAAGAGTGGAATAAAATTGGCCACACCTTTATTGCTTACAGCTGTAGTAAGCCTTCGGCACAGCATGGGGTAAGGATCCTGCTCATCAACTGATCTGCCCATCGGTCAATGCTCCGTTGGTCACCTTGGGATGGCAGGTTTTGGATCCCACTAGGGCAGAAGCCCAGAGGTGGTCTCCCCTGCCAACTGAGCATGAGGCTAATTCCCTGGACATGCCCCCATGGCTGGGCGTATCAGTCGCCCCTCACACCTTAAAGGGATCCCCACACTCAGGAAATGGGCATGCAGGCCATTTTTCCTGATAATGGATCCAGCTCCATGCTGACACCGCCACAAGAGCCAGGCATCCAACTGCTGGCTCCCGCCAAAGGATCTACAGCCATAGCCCAATTACAAAGAAGAAGAAGAAGAAGAACAAGAAGAGATTGCATTTATACCCCGCCTTCACTACCCAAAGGTGTCTCAGAGCGGCTTACAAACTCCTTTCCCTTCCCCTCCCCACAACAGACACCCTGTGTGGTAAAATAGTAAGAAGAAGAGATTGGATTTATACCCCGCCCTTCACTACCCAGAGGAGTCTCAGAGTGGCTTACAAACTCCTTTCCCTTCCCCTCCCCACAACAGACACCCTGTGAGGTAGGCGGGGCTGAGAAAGCTCTTGACAGAAACTGCTCTTTTTCAAGAACAGCTCTTATCAGAACTATGGCTTGACCAAGGTCATCCAGCCAGGTGCAAGTGGAGGAGTGGGGAATCAAACCCAGCTCTCCCAGATTAGAGTCCGCACACTTAACCACTACACCACACTGGCATACCTAATACTATACAGCCAGAAATCCATACCCCAGTTAGATAAATGAACCACATCAGGGCAAAACAGGGCTTCTAGTTGTGTTGAGATGTCAAGATACTGAATCCAACAGCCTCCTATAGTGACCATGATCTGCCCTAGCCGCTTAGTCACCTTCCGCCTCGCCAACCTGGCCCCTCTGCTTGGCAAAGGAGGGGAGGGGGATCCATAGCTGCTCCCTGCTCTCATCCTTCCCTGTGGCTCCGCAAACAGGACCCGCGTGGGTCCGGGTCCTGGCTTCAATTTGTTCACTTTTAAGCCAGGTAACCACAGCAGCCAGGCAACTAGTTAGGACCTCTACTGCATCACCAGGAGATTTGGATATAAAGATATATAGAGCTGAGTATTGTCAGCATATTGATGATGACCAACCCCAAAACCGTGAATGATTTGATCTAAGTTTTTTACATAGAGAGATTGAAAAGCCTGTGAGGGTAGAATTGTACCCTGTGGAACCTCACAAGACAGGTCCCATACTGCTGACAACTGGTTTCCAATAGCAACCCTTTGAGACTTATCCACAAGGAATTATTAGAACCAGTCTGAGGTGCGTCCCCGATACCTACTTCTGCCTCCAAGCATCTCAGCAGGATGGCATGATCTAATGTACCAAAGAGCAACAAAGAGGCATGGCCTTGGTCTATACTCAGACGAAAGCTACTAGAAGTGTATCAGGAAGATTGTTTCGATAATTTGCATGTAACAGCTTAAATATTAAGCTTGGTTTCCATTTGTGCTACACTCATGTCCTATGCAGAGGTCGATTAGGGGGGATCACGGGGGATCGCAGTTCCCCCTGGTGAGGTGCAAGGGGGGCACACGACGAAACCCCACCCCCTGCTTCTAGCCGCCCCACTTCCAGCCCTCATTCAGCCAGGAGGAGGCAGGAGAAGAAGGAGGGTAAGTTGTTTCCTCCCCGCCTCTCCCCACCAGTGCCTGCCTGGGGCCAGGGAGGGCCTTGGCAGGGCTTCCTCGCACTCCCGCCGGCCTTGCAGGTCCACTGCCGGGCCTTATGATGTCAGGGGGTGTGGCATATGCTAATGAGTTATGCTAATGAGACCCCCCTAGCTCTTTTTCTACAAAACAACCCCTGGTCCTATGCTATGGAGTATGTTCCTCTAGCAACAGGTGCTTCATGTAAAGCCAATGTCTTCCAAAGACCCAGAAAGCACCTGCCGCAGGAATGTGCTTTGCTGCACAAGATCAGCTCTGGGATCTCTTCTTCTCTTTCATTCTTACTATTTCGTGCTTGATCGTGGAATTCTCTGGCATTATCGACATCTCACATGGGTACAATAGTGGAATAGTAATCATGGTCTTCTTTCAAAGGGGGTCATAGCACCTAGCAAACATAATGCCTGATTGAATCACATGAGTTTAAAAGCTAGCACATGCTTATCTTGAATAGGGAGCTGTAAATGTACTTGTGATTAATGAATGAGGTTAACTACATGAATGTGCGCTATGATTTATTGATGTATTGTTTGAACTTCAATAAAGTTTATGAGATCTTAAAAAAACAACAACCCAGCTCTGCACAAACAAAGCACAAGAGGAAGCTAGGCTAGGATCTGTGCCCATATGATGCTCCGACAACCTTAAAAATCTAATATTATTTTCTAAAAACCTTTGAAAAATCGCCTTATCCAGTGATCCATTCCACAGAACATGGGAATGAGAGAATGTGTGGGAGGGGAGTCTCTTGTAGATCAGATTGTTGTTGTTTTTTTATCATGTAGCTTTGCCATTCTTTCAGTGCCATCCTAAGCAGAGTTATACTGTTCTTAAATCCATTAAAGTCAATGGTCTTAGAAGGTAGTAATTCTGTTCAGGATGATACTGTTAGCCACTAAGGAAAGGCCGGAGCTCCCAACCAATCCATTCTCCAGCTCTTGGCCCACCCTCCTGCAAAAGCCAGGAAGATGTGGGTGGGTGCACCTCCTCCTTAGGTTGGACTTTGAAAGTCAGGGAGAGACCAGTGAGGACATGGATCCAATGAGTTCAGTGAGCTCAGTGAGGTCTGGGTGCCAGCCAGTGAAGGAGCCAGTTGGAGGAAAGGAGGAAGACAGGGGTGAACCTTGAATCTCTTCCCCTTTACATAGCTGAGGGCAGGGCTCTTTTTGGGCAGGAACGCACAGGAACGGAGTTCCGGCTAACTCCCGAGTTGGCCACGCCCAGCAGGAGCTCATTAGCATAATAGGCCACACCCAACAGCAGAAACTCATTAGGATTGGCTACATTAGGGGTGTGTGGCCTAACATGCAAAGGAGTGCCTGCTACAAAAAAGCCCTGGGTTTTGACAACAAACAAGGTAAACAGAATAAGAAGGGAAAGGTGAGTGTGGCTGGATGACCATACTTCTGGTAACATGGCGGTGTGGCCTAATGTGCTAATGAGCTGTGCTGTCAGGGTGTGGCCTAATATGCTAATGGGTTTTGCTGTTGGGTGTGGCCCATTATGCTAATGATTTCCTGTTGGGCTTTTTCTACAAAAAGAGCCCTGGCTGAGGGCCTTAAAAAGAGCTGGCAAGCAGCCTTCTGTACAGGGTATTGGACTGGTAGAAGGGAGCCTGGATGTGGAATCTGCATGAACAATTGCATCAATGACTTCTGCAAAGATTATTTCTCATTCAGCTATTTCTTCCAGAACTGAAAGAGTCACAAACATTGTACATGGAGAAAAATCACAGTGGGTTGCATTCTCTGACTCTACTGGCCATGCTTTTCTTCAGTGAGAGGGGTCTTCTGCCAAGCAAGAGGTATCAGCTGAAGACCCCTTTTAACAGACAAAAACACTGCCATTAACAGAACTGAATAATAGGATCTAATCTAAATTAAATTACATTTAAACAAGGGAAGTGACATGTACATCTTTTAAGAAACGTTTATTTTTAGTCTAAGTTTCTACAATAAAAAGCAAATACATTAATACGTGTTTTTCTTGCTCCATTTTGTGCCAGCGTAAAACAATCTATATTTCTCTCACACTACCCTCCACTTGATTTCTCTGTTCATAGATAAAAACAGATTAAGAGCTCCACATTCAGACTGTAGTTAGTTTGTAGCTGATTTTACTTAACATAAATGAACATTTCTGTCTACAGATAATCATTTGCTTCATTCACAAGTATTTAAAACTGATCCTCCTCAAGCAAGAAGGTTATTTTTATCTTCAAAGTTAATCCTTTCTTGATGTGGATTAACGGCTGAGGAACACTAGTAGCCAGCTGGCAATATGTGGAGGCATTCCTTATTTTGATCTAATGTCCTAGTCCTAGGAACCAGTTTTAGCAGTTAAAGTGCTAACAATCGTACGTGCTGCAAAAACTACTCGCATCCTCTACTTGTCATGGGGAACTGTCCTACTTAAACAAAGAAATTATTGCTTCATAATACTTTGCGCCGTATCTCTACTCTGGAGTTTAGTGTTGGTATACGGCTTGTAGGATCACGCCCAAAGCCAGAAATTTGGGGGGTGGGCAAAGAAAGGGGCAGCTAGAAAAATCCTTAGTCCATCGAAAGGGGGAGAGAGGGGACAAAATTATCCACAATATCACCGGCAATGCCCTCCAAAGCAGTAGCTGCGAAGCTCCTGGGCAGTGCCCCTACGCAAGGGCATCAGTGCCCACAGCTTTCCCCGATGGTCTGTAATCCATGCTGGAAGTCCAGTGAATGGGGAAAAGGTGAGGGAGGAGTGGAGGGACCACGGGGGGGGGAGGCTGCAGGTGCACCGGCAGCCTCCCCCTTGCCTGGGGGGGGTCAGTGTGCCAGGTGGAGATGGCCAGGGAGAAGTCACATGATCCAAGTGGGAGAGTGACAGACAGAAGCTGAGTGGGCTCATGACCTCTTAAACCCGGGGCAGCTGGAAACAGGCAGGGGGGGAGCCCAGAGAGAGAGAAGGCGGCCAGGTGGGATGCTGGCTGCACTGAAGATCCAGAGAGGGGGCTTGAGGGCTCTCCTCCAAGCCCACAAACAGCCTCATGGCTCATCTTCCCAGCTCCTTGGCATTTAGAGGCAGACTGCCCTTGCACGCTCCTTCCCTGCCTGCTCTTGCTCACTCGCTCCGCCGCTTCCCTCCTGACCGGCAGCCCCAGGCTCTCTCTGCCTCCCAGGAGAGGGGGGAGACTGGGAGATGAGGGGGTAGGAAAAATTTGAGAGGGAGTGTTGCCCCAAGGACCCCCTGCATGGCTACGGGCCCTGTTTGGATGCTGTTTATGGGGTTGTTTCCATTCCAGTCCCATCACAGAAAAGCTTTTTATGTGGTATACCTTCATTGTTCAAGGAAAGAACACTGATGGGACAATGCTTAGGTTGGGACTGGAAATTGTACTGTGGGCAGATAAGCTTGAATTTATGGTTTGCTAAACCTATGGTTTCCCCTCAGTGGCACCTGTAAGACTAACAAACTTTATTGCAGTATACGTTTTCAAGAAGGTCTGGGAGGTGAGTCTGCTCAGCGTGCCACCATAAACCGGAAGTCGTGGCGGGGGGGGGGTTCTCTCAGTTTAGGCATATGCACAGGTGGCCATCTGTAGAATTAAAAATTTTGCTCACGCGCTGAACAGCAATTTCCACCTAAACCCAACTGATGTAACACTTCCCTTTAAACTTTATAGGAACACTTCTCTTTAAACCTTTACCCTGAAACTGGCCTCCGTGAGATCCCAAGCTCGTCTAACCAACAACAGTAGGCACTGTTTAAACATTGTTTTTAATAATGTGGGAGCGGAGCTCCGCCTGTGTGCATACCGCCAACCCTAAAATAAAATGGCGGGTGAAGAGCGGAAGCCTTGGGCTTCTGAGTGGAAGTGGCTTGACACCACAGGAGCAATCAGACCTCAGAAAAGTGTGGCTAGAACCGGAGAATCAGGAAAACACCACTTGGGGACCTAGTAACAAAATACTCCATTTTAAAGGGGGTTTAAGCCGGAAAGTGACAGCTGTGGACGGTGTGCAGATGTTGGGTGTGTGAACGTGGATATAAAATCCGTTACTGGAGCATGCCAAAAGTGGACTAAATGGCCCGTCTGAACGCACCCAGAGAATGAATGATGGTTGGGGGAAGGGGAGGAATGACATTATCCATGGCTGAAATGGGAGAAAATAGACTGAAACACAGAGAGAAGTAATGACAGTAGTTGAGGGGGAGAGGCAATGGTAAGGGGAATGGGATGGCTGCCCCCACAAGTTCCTTCCTGGTCCCTGCTTGTAGTTTATAATAGCCATCAAACATTACCCAGTCTCTTATAGCAGCGAACCACATGCCTCAGAATAGAGAACAGAGAATACCACACCTCCTTGCATCATATTCTGAGAAATCCCAGCAGTTGATTTTTCACCTAGACACTCCAAACTTACTTTGTGCCACTTTTTACAAGTTGTTCTTTCAGTTCTATTCTTTATTATTTGTGTTATGGTTACATCAGATTTCAGTAGACCCTGATCCCTGAAAGAGCACCAGGGACTAGAGGTGGCCTTCAGACCACAGTTCAGTTCAAGAACCACTTCTCTAGATGAATGACTCACCACATAGAGGTGATAGCCACATGGGGCAATGTAAAGCGACCAGCATGTGATGGCTCTATGTCTGTATCCACTGATGGTTGTTAAAAACTGAAAGGTAAGCACACCATGATCAGATTAAGATTACTGTCAAATCCAAGTAGTTTTCCATGTATCAAAGTTTTCTATTATATGCACTGTAAAAAGGCTTTACATTCATTCTAGCGCACAATAGTGAGATGTACAGGAATCAGTACATCAAATGGTTAAATAGTGCTAAAGGGAAGGGGGAAAGCAACATAAATGTAGAAGTCACTGATAGTTTGTAATGCATCTTTTTAAAAAAATTATAGGCATAATTTGGAAAATACTTCAGACTAGCCCCTGGGTGTTTTAAGTTACCTGGAAGATAACCAATGTTGATATTCTCTGCTGATGGCATTACGGAGCAAAATACAAGATTACATCTCATACCTGTCTATCTTAAGATTTTTTTTTGCCACGTATGCTTCTTAAACAGCAGTATACAGACACATGGCATTGAAATTATTCTCTGTACCAGTCAGTTGTGTGCGTTACCAGCACACTCATTCCCAACCTAGATGCATACAGTTGCCCATGAAAGAAGAGATGTGTGTGAAAAAACATCTGTTGAGTGTACCTGCCCCATTCTGGCCCTCAGCCAGCTGTGCATTATGCTTCACCATTGCCATATAGGTAAGGACTTGCCAATACTCACATGGAACTATCCAGCAGCCTTCCCTTTACTAAAGTTCCGGCACAACTGACTGCTCCCACATCTCATAGCATCAAGCTCCTGATTTCATTTGTATAGCCTTTCTTCCATTTTTAGGAAGTCCATATTAACCTCTCTGATGCAGTGCTACCTCTGCAGCTAGGCACATCTTAGTAGTCAACATGGATGGAACTGTAGTGTATGTCTGAGGGTGTTGTGTCTTTTAGTTGGGGTTGTTCGGAACTCCAGTCCTGTAGTTTTGGGAATGGCTGAGGAGGGAGGAGTTCAGTATTGTTATTATTCTGTATGCAGCCCCTGAAACCATGACAACTGTTTACTTCCACGAGAGTGGGGCGATAAAATGCACCAGGGAGAATCATGAGAAACAGGAATTGGGTTTACACTGGAGCAAGCCCGTAGCTAATGCAGGGCCCATGGGGCCTAGCCCCCTAGCTTTTCTTCCAGGCCCCTTCCCCCCTGGGCTGGCTCCAAAGTGAATTAATGTAATTAACTTTGATTTAATGAGCTGCACCACCCCTGAGGCCCCCTCCCCAAAAGAGCCCTAGCTACGGGGCTGCACTGGAGAAAACCCATTTGGCATGTAAGAGATTAATTCTGGTCATAAAAACCTGTTGGGGATAGGGAGACAGGGGCTTGCCAGGTAACCTGACTGGAAGAGCTTGGGATATCTCCCACAAGTTGTTCACCAAAGCAGGCAGAAAGGTTTAAAAGACAGAATTTTCCTTTGTTTTTCTTCAAATACTTTGATCAGATGCTGTGATCTCTGCCAGGACCCAAACTCCTCTGCAAATGGGCAGTTGGGAGTTTGCTCCATCCAGGGGTCATTTCGTAGAAAAAGAGCTGCAGGAGCTCATTAGCATAACTTATTAGCATATGCCACACACCCTGACATCACCGGAAGTGTGCACCAGCCCCTCTGACAGACAGAAGCACCTGGGATCCATTCTTCCCACCCTCTCCCTTCCCTTCACCTCCAAGTCGGGTGAAGGAAAAGGGGAGGGGGAGGATCTCAGGCACTTCTGCCTGATAGAGGTGCTGGCGTGCCCACAGCCAGCCTGGGTGAATTATAGAATCATATACTCATAGAGTGGGAAGGGACCTCCAGGGTCATCTAGTCCAACCCCCTGCACAATGCAGGAAATTCACCAATACCCCCCACACACCCCAGTGACCCCTGTTCCACGCCCAGAATATGATTTTTTTTAAAAAAAACCTCCAGGATCACTGGGGGCCAAACTGGCCTGAAGAAAAATTGCTTCCTGGCCCCAAAGTGGTGATCAGCATTTCCCTGGGCATGTAAGAAAGGGCCACAAGAACTAAGCACTGGTGCAACCCTTCCTGCTCTACCTCTTGTGATTTGCCTAAGTTCACACAATCAGCATTATGATCCTTTTAAAGTTGAAAGCATGATATAAATGCAAAGGACTATTTGTAAGATTATCTGTAAGACACAAGACCAGGATGCATCTCACTTCTGGCAATCACTTGGAGAGACCCTATCACTCAGCTTCCATTGCCCCCCACACACCCCACACTGGAATAAGAACATAATATCAGGCCATACCACATTGCAATAAAGCCCCTACAACTGTATACAGAAATACTGAGCTTCCCTACCATTTGCCACAACCAGCCCACCACACAACCAGGATCAAGACTCCTAAGTGGACCAACAGACAGGCATACACTCGTTTGAGAAACTATTACAACACCTCTGGAACATTACAGATCAGTAGAGGCAGCACTGCACAGTGGTCAGAGTTGCAGATTGATGTGGGGAGACCCAGGTTTGTATTCTCACTCTGCTGGCTGAGTGACCCCGGGCCAAATCTCCCCTTCTCTACCTAACCAACCCCACAGGGTTGTTGTGAGGATGAAATTGAGACTCATGGGCAGGGTCCCCAGCTTCTCTGGCAGGAACACTATGTTAAGAAATCTCTCACAATTATGCAGCCATAGCAGGCAGGAGGGAAGGAGGTGAATACCTCCAGCGCCAGAGACTTGTAGAGGAAGAGTCATACTTTGGGGACCCACCCATGCACCAGCAGGCCAAGACAGCAGGAGGCAAGAAGCCTTGGCGAGCTGGCTCCTCCATGCCTGGAAGAAGATGAGGTGCAGAGGCAAGAGGTGGGCAAGCAGAAGAGGCACTCAGCCAGCCACGCAAGCTGCGTGCAAAGAAACTCCTGCCGCCCCAAGCTTCAGGGCTGCCTTGTTAAAGGAGTGCAGAGGCCAAACTCGCAAATGAGAAAAAGCAAGCTCAGTGTTCGTGGGTTGTATTTTGGGCTGTGGAAGAGGAACCGACTCCATTCCTGGAGTTCTCTCGAGTTCCTGCGCTTTTGGTTTTGCTTTTTGCCAATCCGCCTCCCAAGACTGCTCCAGGTGCTCTGGCCTGAGGGCTCCTGGGGGCGGGGCTCGAGGGCTCATTACTTGTGGAGCTGAGGCTCAATGTCTCCAGCTGCTCCGTCACCTTCCCTTCCCTTGGTTTGCTCGGGGAGCCCGAGCAAGTCGGCTGCTGGAGGGAAGGAGAGGCGGTTTAAACCACCTTCCCTTCCCTTGGCTTGCTCAGGATCACCGCAGCTGCAGAGAGCCCGAGCAAGCCGGCTGCTGGAGGGATGTGCATTCGGTTCATCTGAACCGAATGCACCCCCGAAAATGGCCCATTCAGGCCCCTTTCAGGCTGCTGCGGGCCGATTCTGATTCTCTAATCTGAATCAGCTTCCCGCAGTTCAGCCCCATTATATCCTATGGGCCATTGAAGTCAATGGCGAAAACATAGGGTATATTCTGGGGGCTGGAGGAGAGGGGGTTTGAGGGAGAGGCGCCAAAATCGCAGGCTAGCTGCTGGAGCCTCTCCCCAAGACACCTGCCATGTTTCAGGAACATTGAACCAGGGGGTCCAATTCTACGGGCCCCCAAACAGGTTGCCCCCATCCCCTCCATTGTTCTCTATGGTGTAAAACAAATTTACTTTTTTCCCACCATAGAGAACAACCTGTTTGGGGGCCAGTAGAATTGGACCCCCTGGTCCAATGTTCTTCAAACTTGGTTGGTATCTTGGGGAGAGGCTCCATCAGTTACCCTGCGAGTTTGGAGCTTCTCCCTCAAACCCCGTCCCCTCCAGCCCCTAGAATATACCCTATGTTTTTGCCATTGACTTTAATGGCCGATAGGATATAATGGGGCAGAAATGGACATTCGGCTGGCCCTTTTTCAGGCCCGACTTTCTAGCGAGGACTTTCTGGGGGAGCCAGAATGACCTCTCGCTTGTGATGTCACACGCAAGAGGTGGAATTTGCCCCTACGAGTCCAAGGCCACCACCCTGGGGCTCAGGGAGGCAAGGGAATGTTTCACCCCGCCCCTCCCTCCCCCCGTGCGTGGGCGTTGCAGCTGCCGCAGAGAACAGCGATGGCGGCCATAACTTTTTAAAGAGCTCCTCCCAAGAGCTGGGGGAGCCAATATGACCTCTCGCTTGTGATCTCTGCGCAGCAATGCAGCTCGGACATCACACGCGAGAGGTGGAATTTTCCCCTATGAGTCCAAGGCCACCACCCTGGGGCTCAGGGAGGCAAGGGAACGTTTTGCCCCACCCCTCCCCCCGCGCAGGCATCACAGCTGCCACCAAGAACAGCGACAGCGGCCATAACATTTTAAAGAGCCCCTTCCGAGACCTGGGGGAGCCAGAATGACCTCTCGTGTGTGATGTCACACATGAGAGGTGGAATTTGCCATCACGCCAGAGGTGGAATTTTCCCCTAAGAGTCCAAGGCCACCACCCCGGGGCTTAGGGAGGCAGGAGAATGTTTCGGGGGGGCCGCGGGCGTCGCAGCTCCCACCAAGAACAGCAGCGGCGGCCATAACTTATTAAGGAGCCCCGAAGGAGACCTGGGGGAGCCAGAGTGACATCTTGCGTGACAGGTGGAATTTTCCCCTATGAGTCCAAGGTCACCACCCCGGGGCTCAGGGAGGTGGGGAAACATTCCCCCCCACTGTGTCCCAACTGATGGCTGGTGGGAGCAGGGGGCGGGGCTTATGTGTCCTCCCCCTGGGCTCCTGACTGGCGGAGCAGTGCTCCGGCACGCTCCGGCAGGAACTGAGGCCTGGCTCCATCTAACCGAGGCCTGGCTCCATATTGTAACTCAGCTAGACTCATGTTTTTGTACTCTTTTCCCTAGATCTACTTCCAATAGGCATGACAGCTATTTTTATGTGTGTGCTCTAGTTTAATCTTTAGTATAAAGTTCCTTTCCTGTTTAAGAAGACAGACTGTGATTCAAATCCTACCCACATGACAAGATGGCTTATACATGCTAAGAACATGCATGCACAGGGGGAGGGGCTAAAGTACTTGGAAAGTTCTGCTCTTTATACTTGTTCAAAGGCAGCCTTACCAGAGTTCTCCGAGGCACTGATTATGTGATAGGCTGGGTTTTCTAACTTGGGGTGGTGGTTCAAAGAGAAACATGCTTTTACACGTAGGCAATCACGCAACACACTCATGAGAACACAGACCCAGGGCAAATTTGTGACAGTTATTAGCTGTGTTCTGAAATAATAAATATAATTTAAGGACTACTGAACCTAATTTCTTACCCCTACCAAATCCAGCCCTTCTTGTGGCAACAAAGATGGGATCAGACTGCTAAGAACTGAATAACAGCACTAAGTGTTATTCTATTCTGAAGTGCTACTGGTGGCTGTCTGAACAAGGCCTATCCAGAAACCAGAACAGAACTTGGGTTCAAAATGGATGATCTTGGAAATTTTGATGGATGTTAGCAAACCTTCTTGTTGAGATTTGTATGCAGGGAGAGGCTTTCCTTTTCTTGTGAATCAAACAAGATTGAGGTCTCTGAACAGAAGTGAGCTGTTCTCCTGACTGATATTTGGCTGTAATACGACCACCCACTGTTGGGCATGTGAAGCTGCCTTATACTGAATCAGACCACTGCTTAAGGTCAGTGCTGTCTACTCAGAGTGGCAGTGGCTCTTCACTGTCTAAGGGAGCGGTCTTTCACATCACCTACCGCCCGGTCCTTTTAAGTGGAAATGTTGGAGATTGAACCTGGGACCCCTTGCATGCAAAGCAGATGAACTTTCACTGAACCATGGCCTCTCCCTCCCTCCCTTGCAGTCCTTCACTGCACCTGCTTTCCCCAAGACTAACGCATAATCTGACCAAGGGTCTAGAGACTGTGGTGGGATGGTTGAAGAAGAGTCGACGGAAACTGAATCCAACTAAAATGAAGGTTATGTGGTGGTGGTGGTGGTGAGAGTCGGGGCTGGGGCATCAACTTCCCACCCTTGACGGTGAGCCATTAACATGGCACAGACTGTCAGGAGTTTGGGCGTGGTCCTGGACACCTCCTTACCTATGGAGGCCCAAGTCATGAATGTTGCCAAGCTGGTGTTTTCCCTTCTGTGCCAAGTGCAGCAACTGGCCCCTTTCCTGTCTCGCCCCAATCCAGCCACAGTAATCCATGGAACGGTCACCTCCAGATTGGGCTACTGTAACTCGCTTTATGCTGGCCAGCTATTGAGACTGATCTGGAAGCTCCAGCTGATCCAGAATGCGGCAGCATGAGTCCTGACAGGAACACCACAGGCAGCACATACTCAACCTGTTAGGGTTGCTAAGAATCCACATCACCCAGAAGTGACACGGGCACGCCGAGCACGCTGGGGGCGGGGCCACGACCATCCAAGGGAAAACCATAGAGTTCCCCGCCCCCAGCGTGTCTGGTGTGGTCGCATCAGTTCTGGGTGACGTGCACGTCGGGGTGGAGTTCCCCCGGGGCCCGATCCGCCAGTGGCGGGGAATGGGCCTCTGGGGCAGGGGTTTCCCCACCCCCCGGGGGGACTTGGCAAACCTACAACCTGTGCTGCATCAGCTGCCCTGTTTTCCAATGGAGTCCGGTTCAAAGTTTTGATACTGACCTTTAAGGCCTTGAGTGGTCTGGGACATACATACCTTCCAGGGCTCTTTTTGTAGCAGGTACTCATTTGCATATTAAGCGACACACCCCTAATGTAGCCAATCCTCCAAAAGCTTACAGTAGCTCCTGTAAGAAGAGCTCTGTAAGCTCTTGGAGGATTGGCTACATTAGGGGTGTGTGGCCTAATTTGCAAAGGAGTACCTGCTACAAAAAGAGCCCTGCCGGGCGGCCTCTTCCAATATGTCAGCCAAAGAGCGTTATGCTCTACTGAGAACAACTTACTGGTCGTCCCTGGCCCGAAAGACATACAGCTGTCCTTGACCAGGGCCGGGTCCTTTTCAGCCCTGACCCCTGCCTGGTGGAACTCCTTGCTGAATAACATCCGTGCCCTGCAGAACCTGATGCAGTTCCACAGGGCCTGTAAGACAGAGATGTTCCGCCAGGCCTTTGGTTGAGGGCAGCGACGGGTACCATCTTGGCTGGCACTCCCTTGCCTTCTCCCATCCACCCCCTCCTTCCCTTCCCAGTTCTGTTTCAGTATTTATAGGAAGTGGTGACACAGTTACGAATCTGACAACACCATATGTGCATTGTTTTATTTAAATCACTGAATTGTTTTATCTTGTTGTATTTATTCTGATGTATTTTACTATTGTTATTCATCGCTCAGAGCCCTGAATGTTCAGGGAGAGAGTGATTCACAAATCAAGATTATGAATAAATAAATTTGATGAAATTGTGGGGTCACTGAAAGCCTATTTCTCACCAACGCCACCAGTAACTGTGCAGGGATTTAAATTTCACAACCAGTTGAACTCATTTGTACTTACATTGCGCAGCTGTGCCATCTTTACACTGCAACTTTTGGGATATGTGAAGGGGTTGCCTGGTGTGTGGGGTTTATGATGAACTACTCTAACAAAGCTTGCTGTCTAAGCTAAAATTGACTTTTGTTATTGCTAAAGAATAGGCATTGGCTAGTGAAACTGCTTAATTTCATGTCACAGAAATGTTAATGCTATCTATAGCAAGAAGGGTGAGAAATTCTTGGCAGCAGGATCAGCAGAGCACAGGAGAGGAGATTCACCTCCTATGGTCCTTTCTGCGCTGACAGCTTGCTCCAGAGAATTTGAGAATCTGGGGAGAATCTGAGCATTCCCTCTGCACTGTTTCTCCCCTCCAGTTTATTCATTTGTGTATTCTATATGCATTCTGCATCTACTAGCAAAACCCACATTTTTTTTTGAGCTAACTGGCTGCCAACCTCTCCCTCCCTCCCTCCCTCGGTGATTCTGCATAAAGAAAGGGAAGGGAGGGTGTTACATACTGAGCCAGGACAGTACCGGGAAACTGACAAAGCTTGTGTCACCTGAACAATGGGTAGTCAGGATCCTGGAATGGACCTATAGATTAAGAGTTGTGATTTAAATAGCCTATGACGGGGAGTGTGTGTGTGTTGGGTGTGGTGTTTTGCATGCATATAAGCGGGGCTCCTACCCTGCTTGAGTTGTTTTAGATTTAAGCTGAAATCACTAATAAACTATGAGCTGATCAATATATGCGTCTCGAACCCAGTATATATCTCAAAAATCCAGGCTTTGAGCCGGGGAGAAAACAATTTTGTATTGGAATTAAAGTGTAAAAATGGCGGACACTCCAAAAAAGTCAGCGAAAACAACTCCGAGAAGAAGGGAAGTGAAAGTTAGAGACCTCATAGCAGAAGCCACCAAGCCGATTCTTGAGCAACTTGTTGCTATTAACCATCAGCTTGCCAAGATAAATCAACAACTTGTGTCCCGGCAACTGCAGTGGGCAACAATAGCAGAAAAGATGGAACAAAGGGCTATCAAAGCAAAAGAGATGGACACTAAAACTAACAGAGATCTCAAGGAGACAAGGAGGGAAAGCATGAGAGAAACAGAAAAGATTTACAAGGACTTAACTCCTTCCCTGCAGATGTTTTTAGAAAGTGTCATCTTAAATTCGGCTGATAGAAAAGAGTTTGAACCTGACCTCAAGATCAAGAAGCCTGTGAGATGCCACTGGGCCCCGAGGATGAGACCAAGAAGGAAGAGGCTTAAGATTGGCGGTTTTATCCCTTTGGAGATGGAGGAGGGTTGCAGAATTTTGAGTGAACATCTAAGAAGCCATCAAGACTTTAGAGAGAATTAGCATAGATGTAAAGGCGGAAGGACTCTGAAAATTACCCTTACGAAGAGAGCTGGAGGAGATGCTCTGGAAATCTTCTCATAATAAGTAATAAACTAACACATAAGCTTAGAAAGTCAGGATCTCACAAAGTATATTGTTTATTAACAGGTTTTTTTTCCATTACTAACTGCAGTTTAACAGGGTAATGATCTACTCTTGGGTTTTTAGTTTAGTGTGGGTTACTTTTCTTTCTCCTTAGTTGTAGTTCCCCTTCCCTTCTTTTCTTTGTAGTTTATGTAGTATTATAAAAAATTTTAAAAATCCTCTCTGGGGGTCTTAAAAAAAAATCCAGACCCACACATGCAAGACTGACACATTTGGGAGCAGGGAATCCCCTAGTCCTTTATAAGTGCTGATTCCTTCTTATGCTCTCTCTGGCTTTTTAAAAGTTTGCCTGAGCAGGAAGACACGTCCTCTTTTGTCTTTGGAGAAGGAGGGAAAGAAAACAGAACAGGAAGGGAGAGTCAACCTGAAGAGAGAAAGGTGGATATGGGGGAGGGGCAGCGGGCCGTACTTAAATACCTGCAGAAACAATTCTACTTTAGAAAAGATTAGCAATTTGAAAGTGGATGAGAACAAAGAATCGCTGCAAAAGAAGTTTTGGTATCTGTGGGGCTACAGTGTGCTGGAAGTGGTCTGAATGTGGATTTCTTAAAACAAATGGAAAAACAAGAGAAAGCCCTGAAACAAGGTGAAAGTGATAGTGGGAGGGAATGCAGAACAGAAGAATAGGATGCACTCAGAGACCAAGGCAAAATACGGGTGCAGAAAGGGCCCAAATTACCTAAAGAAAAGCCAAGCAACCCAATCCCTGCTCAGATTGTGGAGGGCTGTTTCATTGCTTTGTCTGAAGATCCAAGGATGCAGAGTGTAGGTTTTGCAAGAATGGTTACCTTGAGCAAGCATGTAGTTCAGAATGTTTACTGACAGCCAGGAAGTCGTAGCAAAGAATCACATCACCTCTCATTATATGATCTTGAATTTTTGAATTCCAGTGTAATCCAGGGACTGTATCACATTCAGAAGGAACCTCTGAAAATGGCAGTCTTTACAGCAGTACTTATCAGTGGTCAGGAATAGGGATTGGCTGGGGTTTAGAGGTATCCATATTCAAGAAATCCATCACTTCTTCCCACAGGAGCTTTCCTGAAAGCTGTTAAGTCCATCATCCCTACAACATGATTCCAATGAGCAGACAGGGGAGCTGTGAGATGAAAAAACCCTGTGACTTTTCCCAATGTAAGCTTCCACTCATCATTGCAAAAGAGCACCACAAAAGCCTTTTTGAAAGGAACTGGTTCCCGCCACTA
Organism: Gekko japonicus; assembly: GCF_001447785.1. Lineage (NCBI taxonomy): Eukaryota > Metazoa > Chordata > Lepidosauria > Squamata > Gekkonidae > Gekko > Gekko japonicus. The sequence goes on from NW_015160235.1 coordinate 251,616, forward strand.
GGAACCAGCATCCCAGGTATCCATACAGTCAGCACAAACCAGCTTCAGGACATTGTTGATAAATTTCTTAATGTGACTACTAAGGTTTTGGGTGCTTTTCATGGGAAGCCATGGTCATCCTATGTGGGTCCAGCAGTCACACCAATTTGCATGAAAGCTAGAAATGTGATTTTTGTACTCCGTAAAAACTGAGGAAGAGCTTGACCATCTTATTCAGCAAGAAGCCTTGCATCAGTTACATGGATTCAGTGGGCTACACCAGTGGGGGTGGTCCTGAAACCTAATGGTGAGGTGATAATCTGTGCACATGACAAGTGCACTACAAATAAGGCACTGAAACAGCATCTATATCCAGAGCCTGCAGTAAATCAATGCCAAGGGAAGACCATCAAAGATTATATACACTAGAAGTGTCTAAAAACGCTTGTATAATTTTACTTTTATTTAACCTTGTCTTATCTTAATAGATTTACCATCTGGATATTGTTGACATTGGAATTTATTTATATGGTAAATATTTGTAGGTATGGTTTTATATTGCTGGCTATGCGCTGTAATAATAAATTCATTCATTCATTCACTAGAAGTGTCTGAGTATAGAATATATTGAATACATATTTGAATTTTCAAATAAACAGCTACATTGAGTTGGTGGTCCACAACCCAAAACAAAAGTGTTCATGGGATATCATACATCAATATTGAAATGCAAAATCACAAAATACAGAATAATCCAAGCTTATTTGAAAAATTTAAATATTTATTCAATATATTCTATACTCAGACATTTCATAAGAACATAAGAGAACATAAGAACATAAGAGACGCCAATGTTGGATCAGGCCAAAGGCCCATCCAGTCCAACACTCTGTGTCACACAGTGGCCAGAAATACCAGTGCCATCAGGAGGTCCAGCAGTGGGGCCAGGACATTAGAAGCCCTCCCACTGTTGACCCCCCCCCAAGCACCAAGAAGGCAGAGCATCATTGCCCCAGAGCCCCTAGCTATACCTTGTGGCTAATAGCCACTGATGGACCTCTGCTCCATATGCTTATCTAATTCCCTTTTGAAGCCATCCATGCTTGTAGCACCCACCACTTCCTGTGGCAGTGAATTCCAAGTGTTAATCACTCTTTGGGTGAAGAAGTACTTCCTTTTATCCGTTCTAACCCGACCGCTCTGCAGTTTCATGGAGTGCCCACGAGTTCTTGTATTGTGAGAAAGGGAGAAAAGTACCTCTTTCTCTACCTGCTCTTTCCCATGCATAATCTTATAAACCTCGATCATGTCACCCCTCAGTCGTCTTTTCTCCAAGCTAAAGAGCCCTAAGCGCTTTAACCTTTCCTCATAGGGAAAGTGTTCCAACCCTTTTATCATTCGAGTTGCCCTTTTCTGCACTTTTTCCAAAGCTATAATATCCTTTTTAAGGTGTGGTGCCCAGAACTGCACACAGTATTCCAAATGAGGTCTCACCATTGATTTATATAGGGGCATTATTATATTGGCTGATCTGTTTTCAATACCCTTCCTAATAATCCCCAGCATAGCATTGGCCTTCTTTATTGCAGTCACACACTGTCTCGACATTTTCAGTGAGTTATCCACTACAACTCCAAGATCTCTCTCTTGCTCAGTCTCTGCCAGTTCAGACCCCATCAATGTGTATTTATATTTAGGATTTTTGGCTCCAATGTGCATCACCTTGCACTTAGCCACATTGAACCCCATTTGCCATGTTGACGCCCACTCGCCCATCCTTGACAGATCCCCTTGGAGTGCCTCACAATCCTCACTGGTTTTCACCACCCTGAACAACTTTGTATCATCCGCAAATTTAGCCACTTCACTGCTTACTCCCATTTCAAGTGTATATAATCTTTGATGGTCTTCCCTTGGCATTTTCTGCTTTTTTTCTACATTCACACACTAGGGATCCCTGTTTTTTTCTGCTTCTGCAGTAAACCGTCTGCATGTTGTCCTTGCAGGAGGAAATGTGTTTGCAAAACTGGGTCTTGCCCAAGCATATCAGCAGCTGATTATCGACAATACTACATCAGATGCCAAAACAATCTCCACACATCAAGAGGCATTCCAGGTGAAGCTTCTCCAGTTTGGAATTTCTATTGCCCCTGGAATTTTCCAGCAATTCATGGAGATCGTGCTCTCTGGAGTTCCTGAGTTTATTCCATACTTTGATGATGGAATTGCACTAGATGGCATGAAGATGCATTCCAGATAGGATTGCCAACGTCCAGGTGGGGCCTGGAGATCTCCCAGAATTACAACTGATCTCCAGATGATGGAGATTTGTTCACCTGGAGAAAATGTCTACTTTGGAAGGTGGACTCCAGGGCATTATACTCGGCAGAGATCCCTCCCCTTCCAAAACCCCACCCTCTCCAGGCTCCACCCCACCTCCCAAATCTCCAGATATTTCCCAGCCAGGAGCTGGCAACCCTGATTCCAGAACATTAGAAAGACATTGACTTCTTTGCTTGTGATTATACCCTGGTCTACAAACCCAGAAGAACAATTGCTAGTGCTGACTATCTGAGTCAGTTGCTACTTCATGTTGCTGAGTGAGAGGTACCTCCTATATTGGAGGGCTTCATGCTGGAGAACCTTCCAGATGCACCTCTTTGGACAGATCAGATTGGCAGATTGCTTAGGATGCCTCAATGACCCATGTTTTAAACTGGATCTGGATCTGGTGGGATGGCAAGTTAAAGAACTGCCTGAAGAATTCAACCCTTCAAAAGCCACCTGCATGAACTG
>NW_015160235.1:254451-263704 GCF_001447785.1 Gekko japonicus
AAGGAGGTAGCCAAACTATTTTGTCCATATTGCATGTTGCACATCCAGGAATTATTCACATGAAAGCACTAGCTAGAAGCTATGTTTTGTGTCCTGGAATTGACCTGAACATTGAAATGCACATGCCAGGCTACTAGGCATAATCCACCAAGAGAACCTTCTTTTCCCTAACAACGAAGTTTTGGTCAAGAATTCATATTGATTTTGCAGCTTCCCTACAAGGAAAGAATTTCTTGATTGCAGTAGATCTATTCTAAATGGCTCAAAGTGGTCTTAGTGCCAGCACAAACATCAAAAGCACCAGTTTCAGTACTGTGCATCCTATCTGCAACCCATGGATTGCCTGACACAATTCTCTGGACAATAAGTGTGCATTTCTATCCACTGAGTTCCAGGAATTTGCAGAAGAAACCTGATTAGAGCTGCCATAATTTCTCCACACCATCCTGAGGGAATGGCCTGGCAGAATAGATGGTGCAGACCACAAAGGATGCTTTGAAGTGGATTGTAGGAGGCAATTGGCCAATACATCTCACCAGATTTCTCATAGCTCAACATGTTACTCCCTGTCCAACAGCAGCTGTCCAACTGAATTACCTCCGGGGCAAAGTTTCAAAATTTGTGTTGATCATCATCTCCATCCAGATTTAACTGAGGACCTACAAGAAAAACAGGAATGAACTCTGGACCCTTCCCTGTCAGCACCATCTCTGTTAATTTATACCTTAGGAAGACTGGGCTATGGGACTTAACATCAGAATAGCTGGACTTTAGATGTCTTGGTGGTGGACTGCGGATCTGAGTTTATATATCCCTTTGCCATATAGCCATATAATATTCTATATTAAAGACCTATTCCCTTCAAAAATAAAAATAAAAATTGATGTTTATGACTCCGATTGCAAAAACAGTAAAGACAATAATAATAATATACCTTAGAAAGTTTATTTATGCACGGAAGTTTGGATCTGGACCAAGGTGATTTCCTTCTACCATCAGAGTGATTTTTGAGCCTTTATCCTATAAGGTTTGGTGTGCAGATGGCCCAGTGTGGCATCAGCATGTAGATCAGCTAAGAAGGCTGTCATCATCAAGGGGAAAGACAACTAGGGATGGGAATTAACCAGCTCACAGACTAAAGATCCTGATGAATTTTGGCTGTTTCGTGGTTCACAAAGTGAAGTTCGCGGCAGGTCAGCTGGTGCAAACATTCCAGCTGTTCCTGGAGGTTCGTGCCAGTTTGTGAAAAGATATATTTCCAGACAGACTGCCACCACTCAATCTAAATGTTTACAGAACTTCAAAGCAACAGGGGGCAGAACTTGGAGGGCATGTAGAGGAGCATCTGGTGGGAGGTCTTCTATGAATCTGATGTCTCTACCTTGCACAGGACCTCCTGAGCCTCCTGAACCTGTGCCTGTCAAAATGACCACCTGTGCAAGCTAGAGACACCAAACTCACAGGGGATCTCCAGCTGACTCTCCTCTTGGAATTATGGGGTCCACGTTATGCCCCCCCCAAAGAAGGTGCCTCTAGGAAAGAGCTTTCTGGAGAAATAACAGGTGGTCATTTCCCCAGAAAGCACTTTCCTAGGTGTACCTCCTTTGGGGGGCTGTAAGTCAAATCCTGTAAATCCAGTCCTCACCATACTTGGGGGGTAGGCAGAGCAGAGTCGGTCAGGGATACCCTGTGAGTTTGGTGTCTCTAGTGTGCACAGAATCTATTCTACCAGTCACAGGGCTTTTTTTGTATCAGGAACTCCTTTGCATATTAGGCAACACACCCCTAATGTAGCCAATCCTCCAAGAGCTTACAGAGCTCTTCTTACAGGGGCTACTGTAAGCTCTTGGAGGATTGGCTACATTAGGGGTGTGTCGCCTAATATGCAAAGGAGTTCCTGCTACAAAAAGAGCCCCGAATGAACCTCATGAACCAAAACGGTTCATTTAGTTCCTAAAAGTTCATGAGGATTTGTAGTTCACAAATCAGACATGCAACGAACCATGAACCAAACTGCATTTTCCCAGTTTGTGCCCATCCCTAGAGACAATAGCAGAGTCCTCAAATGCACCAGTTGTAGAGCTCTAAGGATCTGTCATCAGAAGTTGGAACTCTTAATGTGCCGTTATGTCACATTGATATCCTATACCTGACAAGAGAACCCCAAGACCTAAATGTGAAAGGGTATCACCTTCTTAGCTAAGCAGGGGAGGGGTGTTGTTTATTTCTGAGGGTGTTGTGCCTTTTAGTTGGGGTGGTTTGGACCTTTTCAGCTCCTGTAGTTTTGGGTGTGGAGGGAGGAGAGGGAGGAGTTTAGTGTTGACGTGAGCTGTGTTCTGAGACAATGAACAGAGTCATGTTCTAGCGGATCTAGCAGGGAGCCACACACAAAAGCCATGCACGCTACAGGAATACAAGTGCATCAACAGACACACGTCTCCTCCTGGCAGATGACTCCAAATGCCCAGCCAGCTTCCAGTCTAGGGTTGCCAGGCCCAGCCTGGCCTTAAGCAAGAGACTGTGGGGGCAGGAACATGGGGGGGGAGGGTCATCAGCCTAATGGACTTTTTAAAAAACAAGATGAGAGCAGTGGTGGGAAAGAGGAGAGGGGAATCCTACTTCTGCTCCGTTCTTTTTATGCACTTACTGTATGCAAACTTCAGAGGACGGCGGAAGACAGGAGGGCCTGGCGTGATCTGGTCCATGGGGTCGCGAAGAGTCGGACTCGACTGTGCGACTGAACAACAACAACAAAGACCAAATAGGCCGCTAGTCATCAGGTTGGCTGGTGCCGCTGCCCATACTATATAGCTTGCCAAACAGGGGCAGGATGCAGAAAGCAGCATGTTAGCCTCCTGGCTCCGCCAGTGCTGGACACAATTGCCCACAGACTCCTGCTCTCCCTCTTCGTCCACCCAGACACATCATTTCTCCAGTTTAAAATTGCACTGGCAGAAGCATGGCAAAAATATTGATGCGAAGTAGAATCACTGAAATGAAAGTCCGTTACCACATTAAAGACTCATAGTAGGCACAGTCTTGTAAAACCGGTGAATCTGTGAACCAGTCAACCCAAAGCTAAAGGTGCTAATATCAGGAAAAAATATTCAATGATTAATGAAACTTCTTTATGGCAACAAAAATACAGAGCCCCTAAAATTGATACTCCAGTTATACAAACATGTCGGAGGGGGATTGCTTACATTAGTACTCAAAAGAGGTCACATGATAGTAGGCATTTTGAAACTGCTGAAGCAGCAAGTGAAAGTTACAGCTCCCAACTGAACATTTAAACATGCTACAAACATCTGGGAGCCATTTCAGAACAATCTAGACTTCAGAAAATGGTCATGGGATTTCAAAATGCTTATAGTATGCATTTAAGATGGTCTTTTAAAGGAGCCTTTTCTGCCAGACATACTTTCAAAGGGAATGTAAATAGCAAGTGAAACTTCAGAAAGATGTGCTTGAAATTACAAAATAATTAAGGATGGCTTGCTTTCAAAATATAAATTGACAAGTTCAAATATGAGCCAAAGAAAATCTAAATGGTAAAACAGCTTAAACAATTCTGTGTGGGTGGCCAATTTAAAAGTTCTAGGAACCCTGGAAGCATAAAAAAATTGGCACTTCACTGAAGAGAATGTGAGAAAATTCAGCAGAAATGATACTGTCATAACAGTTTGCTGCTTGAGAGAGTTCTTTTAAGGTAAAACCAACATATTTTTTTTCCTTAAAGAAGGAAGCTTGCAGCAACATTAGGATTGTTCTGTCAACTGCTGCCATAGCTTCACTTATGACCATAGCCAGTTTAGTGTAGTGGTGAAGAGCCATGGACTCTAATTTGGAGAACCAGGGTCCCGGTCACACGGGCCGGAAAAAGCAGGGGGGGGGAGCGTGGCTGTTTGCCCCGGAAAAAAATAATGCACAGCCGCCCGATCACACGTCCCATTGAGGTCCCGTGGTTAGGGGGTGAGGTGCCAATCACACGGCTATCCAGCAGTGTGGCAAAGAAGCGGCGTGGCGCGATCACAGCAGCAATCGCTAGGCGCCGCTCCCATGGCAAACGGGTGTTCGTTTTACCGCAGTTTGTGCGCATGTGCCGTTGGGTGCTTTTGCGTATCCTGCGGAGACTTGGGGGGGGAACCCTTGTTTGTGAAGCAACATCGGCGGGCGCCGGATGCCACGGGAGTCCACCGGAAACGCAATCAGACGCCTGCCCTTGCCCCGTGGTGTCCGGAAACCAGTACCTCGTAGGTACTAGTTTTTTAGTCCGCATCTTCGGCGGGACGCCACGGGATAGCCACAGGAGCACTACACTTCCCAGATGTTGCGGTATGATCGTGCCCGGAAAATCCGCCTATCATCCGTATCTTTAGCGCGGCAAATGCTCCGTGTGACCGGGGCCCAGGTTTGATTCCCTACTCCTCCATGTGCAGCCAGCTGGGTGATCTTGGGTCAGTCACAGTTCTCTCAGAGCTGTTCTCTCAAGAGCAGTTCTCTCAGAACCCTATCAGCCCCACCTACCTTACAGGGTGTCTGTTGTGGTGAGAGGAAGGGAAGGAATTGTAAACTGCTCTGAGACTCCGAGTAAAGGGTGGGGTATAAATCCAACTATTCTTCTTCTTCATGAACAGAAAGTCAGGCAGTGGAATTTTCTACTCTTCACCCTGTGTAAGTCTTCACTTTCTTGGCTTCCAACTTCTTTCTTGAATCTTGTTTAAACTTCTTTCATGTTATCTACAAGTTCTCTCTTTAGCTTGTTTTACCCTCCTTTTTGTTTCAGGCTCCCTGCCATTCTCTTCATTCTTCAGGTACACTGCTTCATGTTAAATAAACAGAAACATCTTCAGTCCCCAAATTGTACCCCTACCAATGGTCTGCTTTGTCCACTTAAATCTAGTATCTAATGATGCAAAAAACGATAAAACCCCTCCTATTCTTTATGGATTCTGGTAATTCAGTCACTCCTCCTGTTTTTTTCATTCTCTTCCCCTTCTCTTTTGTCTTTCATTTTTTCAGATGACAAGTCATATGGGAAGATCTCCCCCCCCCCAAGTCAGAAAAACGAGACAAACAACAGTTGGGAAGTAAACAAGGGCCACTTTATTAACTATTTATCATGACATTGCGGCAAGGGACCAGCTAAGCGAGCACAGAAAATGCAAGGCAGGTGTCACTCCCCTGACCAACCTCCTTGCCCTTTTCTCAGGCGGGTCACCCAGCTTTGGTCTTGAGCCATCAGCCTGACTCGCTACCGGCAGCCCAGCATACCTGGTTGCCCCCTAGGAGCACCTACCCCTGAAGCCTTCCAACTTGCAGAGAGGAGCATACCCTAAGAGGTTCCCAGAGGTGATCACCATTCCCCACCCTGGACTTTAGAAATCCGAAGGCAGTTCCTGATGACCCTCTGTTCCCTAATGGGGAAAATGCCGTAAGCAACTGACATCAGGCGGGAGCGGAGCCCGGCCTTTTCCAGCAGAGCCAGCTCCGCCCCCTGCCCATGTCATGTCTCTGTTGCTGCCTCGGCTTCCTCCAGGGCGGCAAAACAGCCCCCGGACCTCCAGCGGCTTTGTCGGGAGGCCGGGAGCTCCATTTCTCTTTTGTTGTCTTATCTTTGAATTGCAACTATTATAGACACTTTAGAAAATGAATACAAAAATAATGGATGGCATCTTTGAAGATCTTTGTAAACCACACACACCAAAAACCATGCACAAGAGACATTTTTTTCTGTGCTACTTAATGTTATGTTAAGGCCACTTGAAATCAAGGCCTAAGGCGGTTTTCATAGAACAGAGGATCAGATTCGCTCAAGGCTCAGAGAAAGGGACCAATCTGATGGCTGCATTCAAACACTCAGTGCAATAATCCCTTGTGGGTGTAGGGTCTCCTGCGCGCACATGGAAAGACCAAACTCATGAGGACATCTGGGCTTCTTTCACTGTAGATGGCAGCACCGGTTATGTGAAGAGGTGTGTGTGTGTGTTTATGTGTATGTGCAGCTGCTTCTTTCATTGAATGGGTTGAAGAATCCCACATGCAAAATTGCTCCATGTACATACCACAGATTGCATGGGGCTCTGGATTAGAGGTATTACTGGTTGCACAGAAAATTAACCTATATTAAGCTTCAAAAACAAGGAAAAGTCCTTTTTTATTTTTAAACACAAATCTAGTTAATTAAGGCTACATTCCTAAGCATAGATACCAGTATTGTCAAGTCCCATTTGAATTCAGTGGGAATTATTTCGAAGTAACATTAGGATGTTGATTAAACAAAATTAAGCAGTTTGGGACAGAACTCACCAGTTCTGGATATAGTTATACTCCCACTGAAAGATGCAGATTCTTGAGGACTCCTCATTGTTTCTAGATAAAGAGCTGGTAGAGGTGGCTAGAACTGTCTTTTATCAGGCTGGTTAACCTTTTGTAGCCATTTCCAGAAAAATCTGGCTACTGCTATGCATACCTTAGTGACATCCAGGTTGGACCACTGTTAACATGCGGGGCTACACTTGAAGATGGCCTAGAGATTTCCTCTGGAACAAAATTTGGCAGCTACGATCCTGACTGGGATTTGCTGGAATCAATGTATTTAATTCTTTTTTTTTTTGTATTTATTATAAAAGTACATCAAAGTTTACATGGCATTGGCAGGTAAAAATCAGAAAACAAGCAAAATAAAAGATCGAATTGTCTGAATGCGGTCCAGCCATGATATTGCCTTATCGTTCCACTTTCGTAGCAAGTCAGACGCTTCGGCATTGATTCCTTCATGGTTGAATTTAATTAAATCTGCAAGGTTTAGCGGCAATTTTATTCCAAGATATGATATGCAGTTCTTTACCCATTGAAACTGGTATGTCGCTTTAAGTAGAGATGTAGTAGCTTGGTGTCATCTTATCGAAAAAATGATAGATTTCATAGGATTGATTTTCAAACCTGCCACTTCTCCAAATGATGTTAAAGTCTGTTGAATTGCCGGAACAGTTGTTAGAGGTTCTGTGACATAGATTGTCAGGTCGTCTGCAAAGAGGCTCACCTTGAATTCTTTTCCATTGATGCTGTGACCTTTAATTTTAGGATTGTGTCTTAGAGCTTGAGTTAGAGGTTCCATAGCCATTGCGAACAGTAGCAGCGATAGTGGGCAGCCTTGCCTAGTGCCCCAAAAGATGTTTATGTTAGCTGATCTATCACCGTTTATTAAGAGTGTGGCTTTAGGTTGATGATATATAGCTGAAATTGCTTTACTGAACACAGCACCAAAGTTCATCTGCTGCATGATCGATTTCAGATAGTTAATTTCTAAGGTGTCAAAGGCCTTTTCAATATCCAACATCAGAATTAGTGAGTCTACCTGTTGTCGAGCCTTACCTTGATGTATGATGTTCAATGTTTTTCTGATGTTATCCGTAATGTCTCTTGCAGGGATGAACCCTGTTTGGTCACTGTGTATATAGTCACTGACAATTTTCTTAAGTCTGTTGGCAAGAATGGACGTAAAGATTTTATAGTCCGTATTGAGTAGGGAGATCGGGCAATATGCCTTAGGATCCATGGTGTCCTTGTCTATGTATTTAATTCTTAACATGGTCCCATATGTGGATACCAAAATCCAGAGATTGGAGCCATGAACAGACAAGATAGATCATTCTACCCAAGTCCCAGTATAAAGTACTGAGACTGAGGCATAGCATAGTGATTTCAGCTCATACATTACTTAGAAAAAGAGAAAACTGGAGATACAGTAGCCCGCCAGAGGCCCACTTTAAATACAAGTGATAGGATTATTTACAGTGTTAATGCAACCATAGGTTCCCTTAGGATCCGGATGAGCCGATAGGCTGGTTCTAGGATCCTCTCCGTCTATTGTCCCAGGATGCGAAGCTAGGTTAGTTCGCATGGCCACATGTAAGGGCGACCGCGTGTGCGGTTGCCATTAGAACACAACACCCAGGTTTGCCAAAAAATCTGAAATCTTTTTTTTTCAAAAAAGTTTTTATTAATTTTATCCCATTACCCACACCCCACATAACATACATAAAGTAACAGACACAATATCTTCCATAGATGGGCACACAGCCATCAACTTTGCCTATGTTTATCTTTTAATTATCCCCTAACCCTTATACTTCATTTTCCATTTAAGTAGGTTCTCCCATTTTTTACTCGCTATCTCTTCGTCTTTCCCTTTAAGCAGTTCCGACAATTTGTCCATTTCGGCAACTTCAAACCATTTTTGTATCACTTCAAGATCATCGGGCGTTTTCTGGTTTTTCCAATATTTCGCATAGCACATTCGGGCTGCTGTTAAACAATAAATTAGCAATATCTTTTCTTCTTTACCGACTTCGGGTATAATATTTAACAAAAATATCTCCGGTTTCAGCGGTATTGATCTTCCCAAAATTTTTCCCAACATCATTCTTATCATCACCCAATATTTGCTGGCCTTACCGCACTTCCACCACATGTGGAAGTATGTGCCAACACTCTGGCCACATTTCCAACAGACATTTGTCGAGTTCTTATTATACTTTGCTAGCCTCGAAGGATATAGGTACCATCTATGTGCCACTTTATAGATGTTTTCTTTAAACGAGGCTGCTTTAGTAATTTTTATATTTGTCTCCCAAACTTTTAACCATTTATGTTGTTCTATATCATACCCTAGATCTTTATTCCATCGTTTTAAGCTGGCCCATATTATTTCTTCTTTAATCTTCCCTTCCAGCAAAATTTTGTATAATTTCTTTATCATTTGTGTCTCAGCCGTAAACCATATCTTGTCTATATTTGTTGCTTTATCATAAAATCCTATTTTTTGGTCTTCTTTAAACCTTTGTTTTAATTGCATATTCTGTAACCAAGACAACTCTATTTTCTCTAGTTTCATTGTATCTACTGTTTTTAAATTATTTTTATTATCCAAAAGATTATCATATGAACATCTATTTCCATGAAAATATAGGGTTGGGATTTCTATTGCCTCTATAGGCGACACCCATCTGGGTATCCTCTTATAATGTTGTAATCTAACTTCCCTCCATATTTTCATCAGGGCTCTTCTCACATAGTGACGTTCAAAATACTTCTTCTCTTTATCATACCAGAGAGTTTCATGCCATCCTCGCGGCAAGTCATAACCTTCTAATTTAAGTAATCTGTTATTCGAAAGTGTTACCCACTCCTTTATCCAGACCATCGAGGCAGCTTTATGGTAAGACTCCCAATCTGGTATTGCAAATCC
>NW_015160235.1:265726-265847 GCF_001447785.1 Gekko japonicus
ATAGGATATCTGTTTTAAGTTTTTTGGCCTGACAGAATATTTTCCTCCTTTTTTGAGGTATGTTCAGACCATTAACATTTATCGTGACTATTCTTATCTTCTTAGTGTCCATTCCGTTTAC
>NW_015160235.1:265911-282614 GCF_001447785.1 Gekko japonicus
CTTATATCTTTCCCTTTTGTTTTCTCTCGCTTTCTTTCTGACTTCCTCTTGTGTTTCATCTTGTAGTTCCTCTTCAGATCTACTAGATTCTTCCTCTCCTCCACCTAAATCTTGCCCATATTTCTTTAGAAAGTCCTCTAATTTCATTATTGACGTTAATCTGTAACTTTTACCTTTATAAGTGAAAGCCATCCCTTCCGGTACCAGCCATCTATATGTTAGATCGTTCTTCCTCAAAAGATCAGCTAAAACCTGGTATTCTAGTCTTCTTTCTCTTATCCTCCAGGGTACGTCTCTCAGGATCCTTATTTCATTTCCTTGTATATTAACAGGTGTTGTTCTTGAGGCTTCCAGGATCCTATTCCGCGTTGATCTTTTACAAAACCTAATGTGGACCTCCCTCGGGACTCTATTTCTTTTGGCATATGCTGAGTTCCTTCTGTATACCAACTCCATCTCTTGCACCATTTCTTCTTCTGATATTCCTATTAATTCTGCTAATGCTGGTGCCATACTTTCCTTTAAACTCTCCCCTTTAAGTTCTGGAATATTTTGCAATCTCAGCAGATATGCCGCCTTCTCAAATTCTAGCGCCATCAGCGCTTCTTCCATAGAATCTACTTTGGATTTCATTTCCTGCACTTGTTGATCCACCTCTTCCACCTTCTCTACTGTCTGGATTCTTTCTTGTTTCAACTTAGTAATTTCTTGTTTATTTTCTAGTATCTGGGTCTTAAAATCTTCCACTTGAAGGGCCATCTGTTGCGTAAAGGAGTCCATCTTTGTCTGCAAAGGTTCAATTGCTTTTTTTATAAGTTCTGGCATCATTTCTTGCATTACCTTATTCATCGCCTGAGTCACACTTTCATTTATTTGGGTATTCATTTCTTTCATTTGGTTCAGATTTGCGGCTGTTGATTTAATCTGCCCCGGGGACGGTACGGATGTTTTTCTTGTCCCATGTGTTCCACTTGCCATTACTACTGCTTCCTTATTCTATTGAGCTCTCTCTAAATATTAAATATTAAATCACTATTCTTATTATTATTACCTCAGTCCTTCTCACTACCTTCGTCTACCTATGCTTTATTTAGAAATTTAGAAGTGCACCAGTTCTTCATGGACTATTCTTATTCTATCACTTTGCTATAACTCCCCTTTTGCACCAACATACACTATTTAACACAAACTTCCCACCCTATATCAGTAACCAGCTCGCTTAGACGTCAAAAATATTTACAATTCACCAGCAACCCCCTTCACCTCACCTTCAAAACTCCAGAGTTTCCTTTCAACACCTTATATCCCTTCACCAACAGTTCCGTTTTATTTCAATCAGCACAGTTCCACTTTATTCCGGTCAAAAATGCAGCAGTATTGTTCCGTTCTAGTATAAGATCTCCCTCATTTCTCTAATTCTTCTGTTTATTGTTAAATATTTAAATGTTAAATGTTTTATTAAGTGTTTGCTTCTCCTCGCCGTATTCTCCGATATCAGTTGCCTCCTTATGGTCAAATGAGTCTGTCAGACCATATGCGCGGATAGCTGATAACACGATCTCTCTGGCTCTTATAGTGACTTATCAGCCACCTCACTCCAGGTCTCTCAATAGAACCTCAGTAGGTCCTTCTCTCCGTCTTTGGGCTTAGTTGCTGTAAAATCTCGCTCCTAGCCTCTTCTCTTTAGCTCTTTAGCATTTTAGCTCGCTCTCACCTCCATCAGATCAAGCCGTGTGCGCCATCCGTGCCGTGCCGTATCCACTGCAGCCGCTCTTTATCGCTCCGTTTATCAGCACTCAGCAAATCTGGTCTGGGCGTTTTCTCTCCTCTCTCCACCGATGCCACCCGCTCTTCACTCCTCTCGACGCCACCCGCTCTTCCCTCCTCTCGGGAAACACTGCACTGCCGCACACTAAAGTTATTTAGTTGTAAGTTCTTATACCAACCCTATTACAATCATAAGGGTTAGTAGCTGCCGGTACCCTTCCTCGGACTTCTCGGCCCCGGCTATGGAACAAGCAAAAACTCGTCCTCTTGTCTTGACCTCCCGCATCGGCAACTCTCGAGCAGAGAAAACAAAACCGCCGTCCGCTCTCACTCTCAAGAGAAAATCGCCTTGCACAAGCTTCCCTCCGAGATAGCTTGGAGATTCTATGAACAAGTCAAAGACTCTCTAGAAGATCAAGAATGCAGACAAGACCGAGAGAGCACTCGGGGCTTGCCTGCTGACGCCGAGGACCGGAACCGGAACCCTGAAATCTTTTTTTTAAATTGGGGGGTGTTAACCCACCCCCCAAAAATAGAAGCAGCAGCTATACTTTTAAGAAAGAAGCTCTCAGTGGCCATTATGGGGGTTCCAAGACAACCACAACAATGTTTCCAGCTTTCAAACCTTGGTTTCTGTTATTAAAAGGCAGGCAGGGGGGTGGGATTTTCCTTTCCAGGCTCAGCAGCAACCACCAGCCAACTTGCCACCATGCAGTTTGTGCAACTCACCCAGTTGTGGTGGCGGCTTCTAAACTTAATGTCACACAGATTGCACACCTTGGCCAGGCCCAGCAGTAGCCACCACAGAACTCACTAGAGCAACTTGCTACCATATAACTTTGGCAGCTCGCCCAGACTTTTCCCAGGAAGAAGCTGCCAGGGAGAGGGAAGGAGGGAAAGTTGAGAACCAGCATTGTGTACTGGTTACAGTGTCAGACTAGGATCTGGAAGACCCAGGCTCAGATCTTCACTCTACCATGGGAAGTTGCTGGCCCTCTCTCAGCCTAATCTACCTCCAAGGGTTGAGAGCCAGTTTGGTGTCATGGTTAAGTGTGCGGACTCTAATCTGGAAGAACCAGGTTTGATTCCCCACTCCTCCACTTGCACCTGCTGATGTGACCTTGGGTCAGTAACAAGCTCTGGCACAACTGTTCCTGAAAGAGCAGTTTGTGTCAGAGTTCTCTCAGCCACACCCACCTCACAGGGTGTCTGTTGTGGGGAGGGGAAGGGAAAGGAGTTTGTAAGCCACTCTGAGACACCTTTTGGGTAGTGAAGGGCGGAGTATAAATCCAATCTCTTCTTCTTCTTCTTCTGTGAGGATCAAATGGAGGAGAAGAGAACGATGTAAGCTGCTCTGGGTCCCAATGGGGAAGAAAGGCGGGTATAAATGAAGTAAATAAATAAAAGTTCAACAAGGAGGGAAGCAGGAAAAGAAGAGAGTTTATGAAGACTGCCAGGGACAGGAAAGATGAAACAGTGGGAATAATGAGATGCCTCAGAAAGTCCTTGTAGGGTCTCTGCTTGTAAATACACAGAGCTCTTTTGGTAGCAGGAACTCCTTTGCATATTAGGCAACACACTCCTAATGTAGCCAATCCTCCAAGAGCTTACAGAGCTCTTCTTACAGGGGCTACTGTAAGCTCTTGGAGGATTGGCTACATTAGGGGGGTGTCGCCTAACATGCAAAGGAGTTCCTGCTACCAGAACTACTGCCTTTACCCTTAGTTGACTGGATATCTATGGACAATACCATACCAGGTATTTGGTCCAACTTTGTTGCTGATGTGAAGCAGTTTATTTCCTACTTCCACAAAACATTGTGGTGCTCTTGTGCAGTTTCTGACTTTCCCTAGCTTTCCAGCCATTTCCCCTTAAACCTGCTTTCCTACAGTCTTTCAGGCAAGATCACAGCAGAGCTGCAGTGGCTGCTGTGTGGAAACCCTGGATCTTTCCTATCCACATCCTGCATAATTTCCCCCTGTCCCAGTCCCCTATGTTTGCTATCCCCCCACCCCACATGCCACCACAGAGCTTTTGGGAACTAGGGCTGCCAGGTCCAAGTTGGAAAATACCTGGAGACTTTGGGGGAGGATACAGGAGAGGCCTCGGCCTGGTAGAGTGCCACAGAGTCCACCCTTCAAAGCAGCCATTTTCTCCAGGGGAGCTGATCTCTGTCAGCTGGAGATCAGTTGTAAAAGCGGGAGATCTCCAGGCCCCATCTGGAGGCTGGCAACCCTATTGGGGACTTCAAAATCAGTTACTGAAAACCACTACAGCATTGTAATGTTATAATGATCTGTATGCTAGGTCGTCTGAATTGCCAGGTCACATTTTTAAGTCAGTCTCTAGCCCATTTTTGTTGCAGAGATACTCCTTTCCCCTTATACCTCCACAACAAAAGGGGTACAGACATATTTTTTTAAGGAAATGAAAGCTGGGAGTTCAGGGGACCTCATAGACACATATTACTTATTGTTAGCACCTTTTAATGTTGTAATTGTTAGATGGTTTTATGATTATTATACTCAGGGGTCATTTTGTAGAAAAAGAGGTGCAGGAGCTCATTAGCATAACTTATTAGCATAGCTTATTTGCATATGCCACACACCCTGACATCAGCGGAAGTGTGTCAGAAGGCAACACCCACCACTCAGGCTCCACTGGAATGTTTTGGACTGCTAGCTATTGGGGGGGGGGAACGTGCAGATCTGTCCTTGCAGAGGAGGGAAAGCTTATACCTGAATAAAACTTGATCTTAAATGTGCCACTGGACTGTTTTGGACAGGGGGGCCGAGGGGGGGCTCTGCAACTTACCTGGCTGCTTCTTGCTCCTCATGGCCTGACTGAGGGCTGCTGGGAGCAGTGGCGGGGCTTGTTGCATGTGCCCGCCCCCTGGGCTCCTTACTGCCGGAGCTCCGCTCCTGTGCACTCCCACAGGAAATGACCCCTGATTATACTATTTATTGTTGTTTTTATCCTGTTGTAAGCCGCCCTGAGCCGGCCACGGCCAGGAGGGCGGAGTATAAATGAAATAAATAAATAATATATTATAATGTTGTAATGCTATAATGATATACATTTCTGATTTTTAAAACCCCAACAAAGCCCCCAGTGCCACAGTGGAAATGACTACTGTAGGGGACTGGACTGGGGACAATCCAGGAAAACTGGCCCTGTAGACACCTCAGTGCCACTGCACTGAATCACAATGGCAATGAGAAAACCAAAGTGTATGGTCACCATGTGGAAATCACTAACAGCTCTCCTAATCCAAGTAATTTACTTCCACTACAGCCCCATTACCAGTGGGAGTATACCCAGTCATTATCTGTTTGCTATATTTGTATTCTGTCCTGCCTTCAAGCAGCTGCATAGCATTCCCAAGTGTCGTTCGTGTTCACATACTGGCCAGGCTCTGATCTGCTGAGCTTCAGAGTGAAAACCCTTTCAGGCGCCCAGTGTAGTCTAGTGGCCAAATTGCTGGTTGGCTGTGGGAGTTGCGTGTTGAAATCTCATCTAAGGATGTGGTTGGATGTGGGAGTTGCATGTTGAAATCCCATCTAAGGATGGATCCACACAATTACAATTTTCAGCATCCTGTCTTCTCAGAGGCATTTGTGGGAGCAATGATGCATACATGTGGTGGCTTCCCCCAAAACTATCCTTGCCCCAGGACCCCATGCGCAGGGCCGGCTCACTCACTAGGCAAACTAGGCGATCGCCTAGAGCAGGACGGCCCTTAGGGGCACCAAACTGCACCCGGCCAGGTACTCTGGGAGTTTCTTGATTGTGTTTTTCATTCTTCCTAAAATGCATTTATTTTTTGAAAATTGGTGGGCGCAGGGGGGGGGCAGAAGGGATCATCGCCTAGGGTGCAAAATAAGCTGGAGCCGGCCCTGTCCATGCGCACCTTCACCCCATCTTCATCCCACATTACAATGGAGTAATATGTCAACTACTGCTATTTTAAAATAAAGCCTGAAAAAGCCTTACGAGGGCCACGAAGGCTGCTAATAATTTAAAACATACATGATAAAATCACATTATGAAACCATTAAGATCAACCCTCATCATTAAAAAAAATTAAAGTTTTTTTAAAGAGTTAAAAACACATACAAAACATAAAAACATTGGTTAGGAAAGAAGGACCATTGAGGGAATGCCAGATGAAAAAAAATCTTTATCCGTTGGCAGAAGATGGAAATAGAAGGAGACATATGAATCACCTGGGGGCAAGAGTCCCAGAGTTTGGGGCCATGACCCAGAAAGCCCTCTTCCGGGTTGCTACTCATCTAACCTCAGAAGGTGGGGGCACCCAAAGCAGGACCTTCAAAGACGACCATAATGGTCGGACTGCTTCATAAGAGATTAGGCGATCCTTCAAGTATGTTGGTCCCAAACAATATAGGGCTTTAAAGGTCAAGACCAGCACCATGAATTGTGCCTGGAAACAAATTGGAAGCCAGTGTAAGATGGGCCAAGACTGGACTGATATGGTCCCTATGACCCACTCCAGTCAATGTCCTGGCTGCAGTGTTCTGTAACAATTGAAGTTTCCAAACACTTCTCAAGGGCAGCCCCACATAGAATGCATTGCAGTAATCTAATCTAGATGTAACCAGGGCATTTTCCACTGTGGCCAGATCTTTTTTGCCCAGAAAAGGCCACAGCTGCCCAATTAGTCAAACTGGTAAAAGGCACTCCTGGCCACAGTTGCTACCTGCTTATCCAGTAGTAGGCTGGGTCTAAGAGCACCCCGAGACTACAGACCTGTTCCTTCAAGGAGAGAGCAACCCTATCCAGAATGAGTGACACCTTAAATCCAGAGTCAGACTTCTGCCCACCAGTAGCACTTTTGGCTTGTTGGGATTAAGCTTCAGTTTATTAGCCTGGCTCCACTGCCCCTGATTCAGGGTTTCTACTGCCTCTCCGGGATCATCCGGAAGCACAAGATAGAGCTAAGTGACATCTGTATATTGGTGACAGCCCAGCCCAGATCTCCTGATGACTTCATCCAGCACTTTCATATAGATGTTAAAAAGCATAGGGGACAAGATGGAACCTTATGGGACCCCACAGGCCAAAGGCCTAGAAGCTGAACAGCGGTCCCCAAGAACCACCTTCTGAAACCTAGCTTCTAGGTAGAACTGGAACCACCACAGAATGACATCTCCCATTCACAGTCCAGATTGGCAGTTGTGATGAACTGCACTTTAAAAGCTCATAAGTGCTGTGTAAACATGTGAAGGACTGTGAAGGCTTAGTGCCTTACAGAGCCAGAGAGCCTTGAGTGACAGGCTGCTCAAAGGGATTTGATCCGTTAGTGTCAGTTGGGCAGAAGGACTTGGGAACCGACTGCTGAAAAGAAGAGAGTTTAACACTGACTGAGGACTGGGAAGGTTCGCAAGGAGGAGTGGGAGGATTAGGAAAGGTATAGATCTTCTAGTTAGTTGACGAGATAGCTGTAAAGAGTGGTGTGATCCCTGGTGTGTTTAGAGAAGGAATTTGGGTACTCGGTACTGTATCCCTGCCTTCTGAAACCTGAAGAGTCCAATAAACCTAAGAAAGTATGCTGTAGTGTTTAGAAAACACTGAAACAAATGCCTCTCATATTAAAGATTCTTTGTGTAAAGCTTTAAACTCTCACATACTGGAAAAATATGAACTTGAGTTTGTGATTATATCAAGTTACCTCAGAGTTATATTTGATTCACCTCACATATTATATCCCGATTTCACCTGACCCTTTCTCCTCTACGTTGAATAAAAAGTTTATTTTTGAACTTTAAAAAGCCTCTCGTGTGCCATTTTCAGAAATTTAAGAGGTGATCTTGTCTCTTCCCTCAAGTTCCTGGGCTGAGCCAGCATCAAAATACAATAAACCTTCAGAAAAGGGGAAAAAATAGATAAAGGGGCTGCTCAGCCAAGAAGGAAGAAAAAAATGGAGGGAAAATCCTGCACGTGAGGGAGGGAAGTGGGCAAGGTCATCATAGCAATCCAGAAGGATACCAGGATCAATGGTATCAAAAGCTGCTGAGAGGTCCAGGGGAATCAATAAAGTCGTACTCCTTCTGTCCATCTCCTGGAGCAAGTCATCCACCAGGGTGACCAAGGCTGTTTCAGTCCCATAACTAGGCCTAAACCCAGACTGCAAGGAGTCTAAATAATTTGCCTCATTCAGGAAAGCTTGGAGTTGTCCAGCCCCCACCCACTTAATCACCTTGCTCAAGAACAGAATATTTGAGACTGGTCAGTAATTATTGAGATCTCCTGGGTCAAGGGTAGAACGCACCGAACCCAGTAAGCCAGTTATGGCCTTCTTCCACAACCTGGGAGCAGTGCACGAGGAGACAATTGGTGAGCTGGCTCCAATCATAATGGCCAAGCAAAGTGGCTCTTGAAGCACCGATAGAGTTGCTGGGGCTTGGATCTGCTTGCTCCTCCCCATCAGTAGCCCTCTATGACAGTTGGGATGGTTTACAATCATAACTCACTAAGGTGACTTAGGAACACTTCCTTCGCCAGACAAAGCCCCCATTCTGCTTTCTTTATATAGTAGACATAATGAGGTATTCCTGTGCACAAGAGAGTCATATACAGCTGACTTCTGATTCATGAAGATTTTAGATATCTTTTGAATAAATGTTACATATTGAGATCCAACCGCATGTGAGGCTGGGCCTCCATGCGGTCATGCGAAGCCACTGAGCTTCGCACCAGAGAACAATGTCCCGAGCGGATCCTAGCCCGCACCTATCAGAGAGCTTGGATCCTAGCGAGGACCTATGTGACGCCTGACCTAAGTAATAACCTATCACTGGTGTGGGGTGTGTTTTGGGTGTGGGGCTTACTGGGAATATAAACCGGCCTGCGAGCCAGTAGTTTTTTGTCTTGTTCTTCACTTACAATAAAAATATGAGCTGAAATCACTGAATCAGTCTCAGTACTTTTCAATAAATGAAACTGTACTTTGCTTAATAGGAGCTGCGGTGGCTCAAGTGGTTAAGACGCTGAACTGCAGGCTGTGGAAGGTCGGTAGTTCAGCAGTTCGAGACCCGAGTGTGCCGCACGACAGAGTGAGCTCCCGTCTCTAGTTCCAGCTCCTGCCAACCTAGCAGTTCGAAAGCAAGAAATTGCAAGTAGATAAATAGGTACCACTTCAGTGGGAAGGTAACAGCATTCCGTGCACCTTGGTGTTTAGTCATGCCGGCCACATGACCACGGGAATGTCTTCGGACAGCGCTGGCTCTTCGGCTTTGAAACAGAGATGCGCACCACAACCCTAGAGTCGGATTCGACTGGCTTTCGAGCAAGGGAACCTTTACCTTTACTTACTGTGCTTAATAAAGCTGCATTCCAAGGAAGAACAGCAGATCAAAGGAAAAATGGGCAAGAGAGCAGGTTTCTTTTTGGTTTACACGTAATTTCCAAAATCACTAAAAATTAGGTTACATAATATCTGTCGAAGAGGAAAATGTTAAAGCACTGAAAACCCCTAAAGCAAACTAGACTTTCAGATATTAAACATTCACAAGAGATCTTCTTTACCCAATATTTATAAAATCCTGACTATATTTTTTAGTCTTTTAACACTACATATGTGTGAAAGAGAAAAATCCTTTTTTTACATGACTGTTGAAACTTGCTCTGTACCTTTGGAGCCAGAAAGACACAGTAATGACACTGAATGGGTAATTAGTATCTATTAAAATAGTATACAAACTAGGGCGTCGTCAGGGTGCTAGCATCTGGTTCAGCCACCTGGAGCAATTTGGCTTCATAACAAAGAATCCAAGATGGATGGTGCCTCTGCAAAGTATTTTTATAAATCACTCAGAGAGAGCCTATCAAAGGAAAAAGCAAACACAGAGTTTCAGGTTCTACGCCACCATATATAAAAGCAAAGTAACTGATCCTAAGTATAGTTTGGCTCCCTCCTTAGGAGGAAAAAAAAAATCCATCTTCTGTATGTAATTTCGTGAGTACTTGGCAGGGGGAGAAGCCGCTGGTTTCAGTCTGCTGAATACTTCTTATGCTGTCTTCTGAAATGTTCAAAAAACAGTTCATGGAAGTCTCTGAAATAAGACTTCATTCATGGTGGGAATCCACTATGGGCTACAAACAAGACACAGACTGGGAATTCTATTCTATTCCTCTCCTTTGCACTATGAATGGAGGAGGAAGAGGAGGAGGAGTGATAATTGCTTTCTCAAAGCAGCATTTAACACCCATCTTGTAGGTAGTAATTGCAGCATTCCAGATGGATTAGAACTCATTAAACATATAGTTTGGAGGACATACATGCTTCACCTGTCTCCTGCCTGTCGGTCTCCCCGCAACTAAATTTTCTCCCTGAGGCGTTTCACATACATGCTCATGAGGGCATTTGCGTGTGATGTGTAGTGACTTGAGCTCTACTGTGCGATGTTTTTTGTCTTCACTGTGTATAAATCCCCATGAACGTGACAAAGTAGCCTGTCCCCTACAAAAGTACATGCCAAGATAAAAGTGTTATTCTTTAAAGACACTTTTGTTGCTGGAACAGAGTTACACTGCTAAAATACGTAAAGCAGGCCTCATATGAAAAACTGGCTTAGCAGAAGATTGGGCAGGAAATAGACTGAAGTCCACTGGGAACAGCATGCTGACCAACTTCTAGTGGGCCACTCTGAATCTTGCAAAGACTACTGAGCTGATTATCCAGCCAGTCACTTGTGATCTTAAACAAGAGCATATACTCAGGACCACATAATCAAGATAAGCTATGTTTCAACTGTTACAAGACCTTGAGTTTGCTTTGTAAATTCAAAACACATCGATAGACCAAACTGCTTCCATTTTGTTTTTAATCTAGGGATTCTTGTAAGAGGAAGAACCAAAATGGTACACCTACAGCTTAGCAAACAAGCTCCATATAGATGGGCTTACAGTGGTGTGCAGACCACGAGCTTGTCAAGTGCCAGGCTCACTTGCCATGAACCATTGCTCATGTAAATTTGAAGCATCCATCACTGAGCTACACTCCCTAGATTCATTCACCTCAGAGCTATATTAACCACCTAAAAAAAGATGTTATATATTACACACACACGTGTGTGTGTGTGTGTTAAGTGCCATTAAGTCGTTACTGATTTATTTTATTTATTTTATTTTATTTATTATATTTATACCCCGCCCAACCCGCAAGCAGGCTCAGGGCGGCTAACAAAACAGTGACCCTATACATTTACGACCTCCAAAACATCCTATTGTTAACAGTCTTGCTCAGATCTTGCAAACTGAGGGCCATGACGGCTTCCTGGACTGAGTCAGCCCATCTCATGTTGTGTCTTCCTCTTTTCCTGATGTCTTCAGCTTTTCCTAGCCGTATTGTCTTTTCCCAGTGACTCTTGTCTTCTCATAATGTGACCCAAGTACGATAGCCTCAGTTTATTCATTTTAGCTTCTAAGGAGAGTTTAGGCTTGATTTGGTCTAGAACCCTCTTATTTGTCTTTTTGGTGGTCTGCAGTATCCATAAATCTCTCCTCCAACACCACATTTCTTTTTATTTATAGTTTTTATTATTTTCTACACAAAATTTAACATAACAACCTCAACTATCTCTACTACCCTGTTTTCCCGAAAATAAGACCTACCCCAAAAATAAGCCCTAGCAGGATTTCTATGCATTTGTGGTATAAGCCCTAGTGTCTCTTCTTGAGAAAAAATAAATATAAGACAGTGTCTTATTTTCGGGGAAACACGGTACATACCGTTACCAACAAACAAACACATAAAACAAGTAACATAAAATGTATAACAACATATAACCAGATCTCCTCCTTTATTCTCTTCTTAAGTCTCAGTACTTAAATAAATCTCTTTTGTACAACCTTGTAAACTATATAGTTAAATGTGCTCCAACCATTTATAGATTTGTGACCAAACATTCTGAAAAACTAATTTCATATTCCCATGGATTTTTTGTGTTAGATTATCCATTTCTACCACTTCTATTATTTTAGTGATCACCTCACCCCTACTTGGTACCTGTTCATTTTTCCAATATTTTGCGAACACGATTCTCGCTGCCGTTATTAGATGCAGAATCATGTATTTTTCTTTTCCGCTCCACTTATCAGGAAGTATGTTTAAAAGGAATATCTCTGGGTCTAACGGAATTTGTGTGTTAGTCATTTGCACTAACAACATTTGCACCTCCTTCCAGTAATGTTGCACTCCCTTACATGTCCACCATACATGATAATATGAACCCACCTGGGTCTTACATTTCCAGCATTTCAAAGGAATCTACTTCCTTCCTGTCAGCTTTCTTTTCTTTTTTAAAATGTGTGTTAAGATCAAGTATAACTTATAACATGTACAATAACTGCAAAACGGTATACAAAAGTCCTGAGAATCCAAAATTACAAACCAGCCAGTTAATCACCAACAATGTTTTCAACATACATCAACAGTTATAACACAATAACATTGTCCAGCTTTCACACCCATACACAGTAAGGGAATACAATGGCAGGAATTAACTTGATCTTGGTCACCAGTGCATTCTGCACCAACTGCAATTTCTGAATCAGATACAAGCAGGGGTCATTTCCTGCGGGAGCACACAGGAGCGGAGCTCCAGCAGTAAGGAGCCCAGGGGGCGGGCACATGAAACAAGCCCCGCCCCCAGCATCCCCCAGTCGGGCCATGAGGAGCAAAAAGCAGCCAGGTAAGTTGCAGAGCCCCCCCCCCCCGGCCCGCCTTCAGGTACAAGCTCTCCCTCCTCTGTGCGGGCAGGTCTGCACATCCCCCCCCCATAGCTATCAATCCAAAACAGTCTAGTGGAGCCTGAGTGGTGGGTGTTGCCTTCTGACACACTTCCGGTGATGTCAGGGGGTGTGGCATATGCAAATAAGGTATGCGAATGAGTTATGCCAAAGAGCCCCTTCACCTCTTTTTCTACAAAATGACCCCTGGATACAAGCGTAGGCCTACACATTCTAAGCCTAAAATAGTTCACAGGCAGGGGTGGATTGGCCATTAAGATGCTGATGGCCTCCACCTCACCTGAGACAGGCCACCCCATGACAGAAGGGCTGCCCAGCCAGCCCAGGCCCACAGGCAAGGTGGGGGAGGTGGTACCGGTCCTCTGAGAGGAGGCAGCACCTGACCTAGCCTACCGTGGTGAGATGGGGGAGGCATAGCCTAGCCCACCTGAGATGAGACAGTGGGGGAGATGGTGCCCAGCCTGCCCCAGGCAAGAGGGAAAGCAGCACTTGGCCTGGCCCACAAGGTGAGGGGGAAAGCGGTGTCTGGTCCAGCCTTCCTGAGGTGAGTGTCGAGGTGGCCCCTGGTCTGGCTTTCCTGAGCCCTGCACAAGGGAAGCAGCACCCAACCTGCCTGGGGTGTGGGAAGTGGCACAAGCCCCTCTGAGTGCTGTATGAGGTAAGGAACACAGCACCCAGCCATTGGTTAGGCAGGCTGCCTCTTCCTCCCTCCCTCCCCCTTTGGTAGAGTGGGGTGGGGCAGATATTTGGCTGTTCCTCTCGCCCTCCTTCCTTTTGTGGGTGGGTGGAGCCAGGCCCATTTTCACTCCCAGTCTGTTTTTTTTCCTAAGGTACAGGTTTTTTTTTCTAAGATAAAATGGAGAAGAGAACGATGTAAGCTGCTTTGGATCAACATAGTGAAGACAGGTGGGGTATAAAGGAAGTAAATAATTAATATAGCTGAAGATGGGGGTAGATAGAAATTTAGGTTGTTGTGTGCGTGGCAAGTAGAGAAGGGAGTAGAGAAGGGTGAGTATATGGGGATTGCCAGGAGGAGGGAAAGAAGAAATAGTGTGAGGAAGGCAGTACAGGAGAAATGAGGTCCTCCCCTCACAAGTCCCTGCAGGCTGCCTAGCGACCAACACCATGCAACTGGGCTATAGTTTTCCTGGGTAGAGGGTGGCATGGGTAGGGAAGAAGGGAAAACTGAAGAGAGGGGAGTATATAAAGGTAAGTTGTCTGGTGAGTGGGAAGGACAGAAGGAGGCAGGAAAAGGGGAAAAGCTTTGGGGGCTTTCAGGGAAGAGAAAGAGGAAATAGTGGGGGAGAGGGAAATGAGATGCCCCTGCAATTCCTTATGGGTTCTCACTTGTTCTATTTAATCCTGAACCTGGCCCTAGAGTGCTGTTCAAAAAATCCACACAATGGGGCTAGGGACAGCCAGGGGAGATCTTTATATACATTTGAGGGAAGTCCCAGGTTTAGGGGGAAATCTGAAACTAAAGATAAAAACATATGGGAGGTTTTAAACCTCCGCCCAAATCATACAAGCAATATCTGCAACTGGTCAAGAATGCTACTGATCTCACACAAGGCTGTGTAGAGAGATATCAGTGGCCGTTTTAGGCCGGAAAAAAGTAAAAATAGGAGAAAAACAGGGAAAGGGGGCAGGGACAAAAGAGGGGATTTAAAGGGGAAGGGGGAAGCAGAAAAGGGTAGGTGGGTGGAATAGAAGAAAAGGCGAAGGCTGCAGGGAGTGAAGGAGGGAAAGCTGAAGATGGGGAGACAGAGCTATAGGAAGGTGAGTGGGAAGAAGGGAGAGAAGGAAACAGGAGAAAGAGAAAGCTGAGGGAAAGGGGGGAAGTGAAGACAGTGAGGGGAGAGGAATATAGGGAAAGTGAGATTCCCCTTACCCTGATGCATTCTACAGTTATATACGTATTGTAATGCAAACCAGCCTCTAAAAGACAAGAGTAATGTTGAAAGAGCAGGGAGCTCTAAAACAATTCACCATGGCTTAGTTAGATTTTTCCTTCAGAGTTTTGTAATTCTCGAAAATAAACAAAATGCAGAAGAAATAACAAAAATCTTCTGACATCTTAAAAGACGAATATATTTATTGTGCTACAAGCTTTCATAAGTCAGAGCCCACTTTTTCAGACGAATGGTATTGCCCTCCGTTGGCGGAAACTTATACATGGGTACAAAAAGAAGAGGTGGGAATGCATTCAGTGGCAAGGCCAGAAGGCCCAGGAATCCAAGAGGCGAGTGTATTAATTTACGGTGCAGGAGACAAATGAAAAAGAAGGGCCACTCAAAAGATTAAGCTATCCAACTCTGGATTAGAAACAAAAAACCTTTTGCATAATAGTGCACTTGCATGATACTGGGAAAAGGAAATTATTACTCACCACCACCACCCCATAAAGACAGAATAAGATACAAGTTTGGTAAGAGAAGAAGGGCATAAGAACACAACTGGCTCTTGCTGAAAGATATTGCTAGAGGATCAAGGCAGGAGGTGCAGCAGCATCTGTTCTGAGTGCTTCAGGACAGACACAGAGTGCGTTCAGACGGGCAGGTAATCCCGCCATTATGCCAGTCTGAATTTTATCCCGATCTTTTTAATCCATCATGGCACGACCAGACATCCCCCTGGTGAATCCGCTGCCTCCGTTGTGGATTGTCTAGATGGCGTCCACTGAAGGAGGCATGCGGGGTGGGGTTTTTTTTAAAAAACCCTTTTGCGTATGCGCATAGGCATCACAGTGCGTCCTTGTTGAAGGAGGCGCGTGGTGGGGTTTTTTTAAAAAAAGAAACTTTTGCGCATGCACATAGACGTAACAGCACGTCCTTGTTGATCTGCGCATACGTAGAGATTTTTTAAAATGGCGCCCGCTCGGGATGGTCTGACGTCAGACCACCCCGACGGGAGGATTGCATGCTGGTGGAATGATCAGATGGGTGAAAGTCAACAGTTGTCCTGCAGGTAACCGAAAACCCCAGATTTAAAGTGCTACCTTTTAAGTACGGCTCCGAAGTGCGGCAAAGCAGGATGCCCACGGAAGAGAAACATTTCCCAGGTGTTTGTGTCTGGACATTACCTTTCGATCTGTGAGGCAATCGTGCCTCGTGCGGATCTAAAGAGCTGTCTGATCGGACTCACAGTCTCTGAGCAGAGTCAACAACCTTAACTACCACAAAGCATGTTAACAGGTTACAAGGGGCTGTAAATATCCCATAGGCCTGTCGCGGTTCGTATTCTGCAAGCATGACAGTTTACAACCCTCCTTTTTTAAAAAACATCCTATGTAATGCATCTATGGATGTTCTCATTATCCTTAAAGATGTCTAATCTGTCTTGAACCCTCTTAACCCCAATGATATCCTGTAGCAAGTTGGAGTGTTAATTACGCATTAGGTTAAGCTTTTCCTCTCAGCACTTAGAATGTGCAGCCATTCAGTGTGCACTGAGTATTTTCTTATTTCTTCACTTGTGAATAATAAAGGTACCCCTCCCCCTTTCTGGACATAGTTTACTTTAACTTCTGTTCTCTTCCTTTTATTGGTTTAGTTAACTATGCATGTGGAACATAAGGATTCTCTTTTTCCCTCCCAAGTCAGCTTTCATTCTGCAATTTATTGTTGTTTCCCTAATATACTCCTACTTGTCCATCTGTTCCTTCCAAACCATGCTTCCAACTGGGAGGGTGTAAAAAAAAGGCAAAGAAAAAAAGGGGGAGGGGTTTTACGAAATGGCAACAGGAGAGCCTCTTCGTGAATTGTCTGACAAAGAAAGCCGCCGCTACCATCTGCATTTCCCTCAGTCTGCATTGACACAGAGAGCATACCTCTTTTAAATCCTCCTCTCTACAATCAAATACTTGTTCTAGAAATGCATCTGTCCTACACAATGTAATGCAGCTGGAGTCCCAGAAGCTTAGTTTTCTATCAGCCAACAGTTTCTTTCCAGGTTTCATAGAACTAAAATGGTAGTTTTGCTGTTTTGCTGTTTCGTATAGAGTTGCCAGGTCCCCCCCCTGGCCACCAGCGGGAATGGGGGGTGGGGCTGCCTGACCCAGGTTGGGAAATTCCTGGAGATCTGGGGATGGAGTGGGTACTCAGCAGGGCCGGCCCCAGCTTATTTTGCACCCTAGGCGAGGATCCCTTCTGGCGCCCCCCCCC
>NW_015160235.1:282708-313639 GCF_001447785.1 Gekko japonicus
TTCACTACCCAAAGGTGTCTCAGAGCGGCTTACAAACTCCTTTCCCTTCCCCTCCCCACAACAGACACCCTGTGAGGTAGGTGGGGCTGGGAGAGCTCTGACAGAAACTGCTCTTTTTCAAGGACAGCTCTTATCAGAACCACGGCCCAAGGTCATCCAGCAGGTGCAAGTGGAGGAGTGGGGAATCAAACCCGGTTCTCCCAGATTAGAGTCCGCGCACTTAACCTCTACACCAAACTGATGTCTGTAGTCTTGAGATGAGCTGTAATTCCAGGGGGATCCCCCACCTGGAAGATGACATCCCTGGCTACTCTATTTTTTACTTTATCCACCTGATTTATTTATTTTTTACTTTATCCACCTGATCCAGTGAAGAAGACCAGTGCTTGTAAGCAGCTTCTCAAGTGCATTAGCTGGTTTCTGTATGCATGTTGCATGCCAGGTTAGGAACTGTGGGCAATTGCATGTGAATATGGAAACTATCTGTTTGCACTGTGTTGCCTTTCATAGGACGGGCATTTGAATATGCACCTCTGTCCACATCCCGAAATACCTTATCATGAGTATTTTTCCCCAAAAAAACAGAATGCATTAGAGCAGGTGTATGGCTTCAGTTTATAGCAACAATCTTTAAACAGTACACTCATGCTACCCCCCCTTTTTGAAATTTCCCCAATTAGTTATAATGTACTGCACCACAGGTACATATGGGAAAACCACATGAGCTTCACCAGTTTATCTAGTCATCTATCATCAACCCTGTAATCCAATTATGAGGATTTCCGTTTGCATCTGCTTGTTTACAATGGGGTACTCAGAGCACAATTCAGTCACCCAGGCTTGGATAGTCCAAGGCATGCTTATTTGGGCAAGCCCTTAAATCATACATGATTCTTACATCTGCCTGGAGAGCACTGCACAGTTCATTGAGGATAAGCATGTCAAGTATTATGTTATCACAATTTCTCATCGTATGCAACGTTAGAAAAAGAAGTGAGGAAGCAGGAGACAGGAGGAAGGTCATGGCTACTTCCACATAGAGGTTCTGCTCTACTTTGGCAGTGAAATGTTTCATTGCTCTGATCATCTTCCCCCTGTCCTCAGTACATCCTTTCCGAAACCTGCTTTACTCTGATCTTTTCGGAAAGTTTGCACTCCAAAGGTATTATCACATCATCTGGACCAATGCTCCCTCTATGCCGTGGAGTCTTATGAGCAAAAATTCTACTTTGTGAGCTACTGGCATTAAAGTGGTGAGCAGGCGATTTGGCTACTGCATCAGTTAGTTTGCTCTGGAGCCATCCTTCCTGAGCTAAGACGAGAATGTGTGAGCCGGAGGCTAAAACACTGACTAACTCAGTTTGGGGGGAACACTGATCTGGATCTAACACACACAACTTAGAGGGAGCATTGTTTATGAGTCCTTTTGTTTTAAGTAATTTCACAAGAGCTTCAAATGATATGACCCATGTTACCCAGGGCAAATGATCATCAGCTCTCCTAGCCATCAGGAAGAGACTCACCAGGGAATGAGAGAATTAAACCTGGCAGGTGATTTGAGTATAACTTTTTCTAAATCCCTTGGCAAAGAATGTATGCTTCCCCTGGTGGCGTAAACCAATGAGTAACTAAGAAGACTCCTGCGAGCTTGCAAAGGGGAAAGATTGTGAAGAGACAATGAGGAGAGAACATTTCAATCTGCTTGGAGCCAAAAGCTTAGTCCCGGGTGGCTCGCTAGACATGGATTTGAAGGGATCGCAAGTTGTTCATGCATGGTATAGGGATTGGCATAGGGATTTCCTGGCTCAGTCCTGCTCTACAGGGTCAGGCAGGCCTTTTAACTGCCTGACGTTTGTCATCTTCAAAACTAAAGGATTATGCTGTCATAGTAGGCAAGATATCTGTGAACGTGCTGTTACTGGGTGAGAAACAGGAAATCCACCATTCCGGAAACTTCATGAATGTTCTCGTGACCATTTCAACACATGACAGCAGTGAGACAAGGATACCTCGTGCTGAGCTGGAGCCACTGCTGCTGGCTCAGAAGAGCCACTTATCAACCATACTACCTGTTATGTATTCACTGTATACAATGTCATGTTAAGCTTGAGACCTTAGCCAGGATTCTAAGCTGGAACAATCCTATTGGCTAACGCTTAATTGTAACCAATCAGATGCAAGAGAACTGTGCTGGAGGGAACAAACCTCATTGGACATTATTGTAACAATGCTATTGGTCCTTAACTATTCTAGGGCGTGGCTACATCAGCCCGGGATAGTTTAAAAGGAAGCTCTGCTCCTCTGTCTGCTGTGTGTGTGTTCTTCTGGTGTTCCTGTTGTTAATAAAGCTGAATCACTTACTTACAAGGGCATTGAGTCAATACTTGACACTACCATATGCCGAGAGTCGGTTTCCGCTGCACCGTTGCCAAACTTGCACTATTGTATACACCCCTAAACATGATACTGGTTCACATGATGGGTTTGCTACAGAGTGAAGCAGTCAGAATTTATCACAGGCTGGCCTTTCTTCAGAGCACAGTTTCTAATTTGGCTAAATTCCTTCTTAGAAGATAAGCACTGATTCAGTGATAACCTTTCTTGTTAGTAATTCATATTGCATATCATCCACCTGCAGTCCCTGAATATTATGACTGCAGTGAACACAAAGAGAAATTCTTAAAAGTCATAAAGACATTTCCTAGAGGCATCATATAAATGTGTTATATGTATCTGCATGGAGATTAATTTCATCTCTTTAGTTTCTTATCACCAGAAATGCTAAAATATTATAGTAGATCTCTCTTTTTTTGGCACACAGTCAAAAAAATCATGTTGAAGCAAGGATAATTTTGGCTTTCAAGAGAATGAATGTCTAGATAACCTGGGCAAGAGAAATCTATCCACATATGCTAGCATCATTTGCCTCTAAATCAGTAGTGATTTGATTAAAATTATGATTTATTATTTTTGTTCATTTAAACTTTCAGTCATTCCAGTGGTGAGAACTTCAGAGACACTCAGAGCTATTAGACTTGCCAATTTGAAAGGGGAAAAATAGTCTACATACATGATGCAGAGAGCAGACAGTGAGTGCCGATACACACGATTTGTCTTACCCATTTACACTATCATCTAATGATTTTCGAAAACTATTATGAAAATTAATTGTCTGCCTATTTCTAATAGACATGCACACAAAAAAGTAAAAAGTCAGCAAAGCAATTCTTTAGATGCAGGGTTTTTTTAAGTTAAACGTTCTGACTGCATTCAGCTTTCAATGTCCATTGTTGTAGCTTTGCAAGGAATCATTTGATATCATTTGATGAAGGCTCGTTGAAATAAGCTCTTCGGCTTTGAAATGGAGATGAGCACCGCAACCCTAGAGTCGGATTCGACTGGCTTTCGAGCAAGGGAACCTTTACCTTACAGTTCCTCTGGAGAAAATGACTCCTTTGGAGGGTGAACTCTACAGCATTATACCCTTGCTGAACCCCCCTTCCCTAACCCCACCTTCCCTGGCTCTACCCCCCAATATCCAGGGGTTTTCCAACCCAGAGTTGGAATGAGCCCTTGTTCATAATGATCTGTTGTCAGAATTTTGTATTACAGATAGATGCTTTTATAATGGCAGTGATGACAGCTGCAAGCCTGCCCAGCATCTACTTACATGCCTACCATGCAGTCTTTCTCCAGCATACAAAACCATCCTCTAATGGAAGAGGCAAGTTCCACTGGAGCCAGCCTCCTTGAAGAAAAGTTCTACCATATGTGGAAGGGATTGACAACATCCAATCTGCAGAGATAATTTTTGATGGTCTTGCTTGGAGTAGCCCTGCCTTCTGAAGCAAGGGGAGGTGGGTTGCTACAAAGGACAGGGCTCTTGCTGTAGTAACACTTCAGGTGTGGAATGCCCTCCCCACAAAAATGGGAAAACCTAACACATTTGTTTCTTCCCAGCCCTTTTCATAAATGTGATGTTGATTTTAGTATTTAAGCTTAGTAGGCTGTGTCTGGTGCTTTTAGTAATTTTTAACCTGGTTTTCTCAGCCTCTGTTTGTGTTGCTGTTACTCAGTTTTTGTGCTGTATGCTGCTATTTGGTTTAACTGGATTTTAAGAAAATGCTACTGAGTGACTAATTTTAATCTGCTGCTGCTAGGTTGTCTACATTTGATCGTTTTTAACTATCTGTTATATTCTATGGCTGTTGCCAGGGGTCATTTCCTGCAGGAGTGCACAGGAGCGGAGCTCTGGCAGTAAAGACCCCAGGGGGTGGGCACATGCAACAAGCCACACCCACTGCTCCCAGCAGCCCTCAGTCAGAGCAAGAAGCAGCCAGGTAAGTTGCAGAGCTCCCCTGGCCCTCAGGTCCAAAACAGTCCAGTGGCACCTTTAAGACCAAGTTTTATTCAGGTACAAGCTCTCCCTCCTCTGTGAGGACAGATCTGCACGTTCCCCCCCCCCAATAGCTAGCAATCCAAAACAGTCCAGTGGAGCCTGAGCGGTGGGTGTTGCCTTCTGACACACTTCCGGTGATGTCAGGGGGTGTGGCATATGCAAATAAGTTATGCTAATGAGTTATGCTAATGAGCTCCTGCACCTCTTTTTCTACAAAATGACCCCTGGCTGTTGCTGATTATTAACTACCTTGGAAATTAATTGATTAAGAGTGCAGGATATAAACAATTTAAAGGAATATATAAATGTTTGAGACTGGTAAATCCTCAAATGATGTATCACACAACACATTTGTGACTGTATGTGTATGTGAACCATACCTAAAAGAAATTGAGTAGAGGATGAAGGGAGGAGCAGGGAATTATCTCGGTGTAAGAGGGCTATAAGGGGACAGAATAGAGAAGATACAATGGATTTTGTGTTTGTGTGTGTGTGTTCAGTCTTTGATTCTAGGCTGGCTCTTTCAGCATACAAAGCTGAACAATTTCCCTTCCCTTAAAGATCTGTGCAGATGGATAACCTGAGTTTGCCTATCATGTCCAATAAGGATTTGGTTTATTCATATGGAGGCTTGCTAAATTAAGTTGAAGTACTGTGCCACCCATTGTGACAAAATCCATAACTAATCCAATACTCACAAGGCAGGTGAAAAAAAATTGGCCTTCATTGTGAACTAAGCTGATTAAGTTCTTTATCTCAATCCATCTGCTCATTTTTAAATACAGACACATCCAGACACAGAGCTACTTTTAAGTTTGCCAGCTTTAGGGAATTTTCTTGTTTGACACTGCGAAAGCTGGATTGTCTCATGAATAGCTACTGTGGCTCAATAAGATGAATACATTTTCTTTAAAAATCTGGTGTTGTAAAAGTGTCATAGACCTTGAGGCTTCTAGCTTTTTATACATTGCATGTGTAGTCAGTAAAACTAATTGAGTAAAGTCTTTGTTGCACAAGTAATTATTCCTTGAAGTCTACAATGCCATAAAGTATAATTCTTCTTGTAGTTTAAATACAGAGGTGACACAATGCCCTGTATCCAACACAGTTCTGAAGACTTAAAAGTACTATGTTTTCTTAAGAGGGGTTGGCTATTCCCATAGATTCCTTTCTCCCAGTGCAGACTTCCGATATTCTGTTCCTGAGGATCTATTGCCCCCATCAACAAAATTGGGGGGTGGGGTGCTCAGTAGGCTTCAGAGAGTAGGACAATTGGCTGAAATTGACCCCCCCCCTTAAGTGCCCTTACATCTTGGCCTGTATCCAACCATGTTGTTTCAAGTGCTCCAACCATTTCTTTCCAGACAGGCCAGATCATGAGAATGGAAGGGTATATGTCAAGGGGATGGTTCAACTGATGTATAGCTTAATGTGCATTGAGGAACTGGAAGGAGAGGAAGATCATATTGTACCTCCACCCACACCTGGAGCATCTGTCTTGCTTCCAATGGCAGGGGACATCCATGTAGGGGTGTAAGAGATTCAGACGCTAGATTCAGATACTACATCACAGTGTAGAGGTCCATGGGCATTGGAAGTGAGACTGGTGTGCTGGACGTCTAAGGAGATAAGAAGTGCTGTGTTTCAGCTATACTGATCCAAGGACACAGTACATGATAAAATTACGAGCATCCAAGGATGACTGCCTCTTTATGTGTGAGCCTTGTACTCTCCTCATCCTTCAAAGCTCTCCCCCTTATAGGGAGGTTGGAAAAATGGCAGCTGATTCCTGGGCTTTTCAATAGAAGCACTGAAACTCTGGAACAGGCTGCTAGTATAACTATATACTCTCTATCCACCTTCTATAAGCTGTGAAATGTGGTGTTACTCACATGAGCCTATTGTTGGATTTGATGCTGTTTGTTTGGAATTCCACTTGTTGGAGTTGTCACTATGTCTGTTTTAGATATATGACCAGGGCTATTTTTGGGCAGGAACACACAGGAACGAAGTTCCGGCTGGCTCCCGGGTTGGCCACGCCCAGCAGGAACTAATTAGCATAATAGGCCACACCCAACAGCAGAAACACATTAGGATTGGCTACATTAGGGGTGTGTGGCCTAACATGCAAAGGAGTTCCTGCTACAAAAAAAGCCCTGGGTTTTGACAATAAACAAAGTAAACAGAATAAGAAGCAAAAGGTGGGTGTGGCTGGATGACCACACTTCTGGTAACATGGGGGGTGGCCTAATATGCTAATGAGTTTATGCTATTGGATGTGTCCTATTATGCTAATGAGTTCCTGCTGGGCTTTTTCTACAAAAAAAGCCCTGGATATATGTATATTGTTAACTGCATGGTTTTATGTAATATTGCAATGGTTTGTACTGGTTTTATCATAAACCAACTTGAGCCAGTTTTTGTGGGTAAAGGTAGTCTAAAAGTAATTTTATAAATGATTTTTTTTTAAAAAAAACCTCATCCTCGGTGTATTCTTCCTTGTTTACAAAGCAGATGCTTAAGTAAGACTGGCACAGAATTACACTGGCCTTCCTGCAGTATCCAGAATTGTACACATAGGGTGTTCCGGCAGCCCCTCCCTTGACTGAGGTGAAGGGGAACAAGGTGGGGTTTTCTGAAGCCTGCAGAGGAGGGAGGGAGAGAGAGACCCAGCCAGCCTAATGAAACTCACCCTTGGAGACAATTTTGAGCATGGAGCAGAATAGCTCCCTTTTTAAGGGGCCCGTGTCTGCTTCCACCCCCGTGTTGTGCACCAGATGAAGGTGGCAGTGCTTGGAGCACCCAGCAGGAGTGTTACCTTACTTGTTTACAAGCTTAAGCAAGGCTGGTACAATGGTACACTGGCCTCTCCATGATGTTTGGAGTTGTACACAAGAAGAATCGTAAACAGCCCTGCCTTGTCCCTAACTCTGTCAGATCAGTGCATTTTTCCTTAAGTGGCACCATGGAAACACACTTCTTCCAATACAGATGTGGCGTACCATCACAACTTTATTGCCTGATTCTATGCTTTCCCACCACACCCAGGGATAGAAATCAGACCGTGCAGTAATAGAAGTACCACAGTAGATTAAAACCAGTGCAGATAGAAATCTGCCTCATAACCACTTGGCATAAAATAACCGTGTGACAAAAGCTTATGCTCCTTGCTACCTGTTTTGATGAACTAGAAGGGAGAAAATCGCAAAGCACTTGCTTTCAACAAAGTTAAAACTTCGATGCACCAAATAATACCAGATCAATAATCAGAAGCAAAATGCCTTATCTTGAATATATGGGACTTTCAGGCACCAAATTTGAATTGCTTACTCTGATATTTGCAGTGAGTATTCTTTTTTTCAGCTTTCAGAACACAAAATCCCTCTAATTTATGTCCTGAAGTGTACAATGTGAATTTGTCATTTGAACTAATTACCATTAAATCTTCTCCACAGATGGCAAGTCTTTATCTTTTCAGGATCTTAATTGGATTTTTATTTTGTCACCACCAAAATCAATACAGGCATATTTGGTTATTTCGCTGAGAATTCTCTTGATTAGAAGGCCCTGGGATCAAGTATTATTTAGAGATATATTGACCACATTAATTTCTAATTATATATTATAACATTTCTACCCTTTTTCTTCTTCTGTCTCCAGAATTTTAAGGTTCCAAGGCTATTCTGCACATGAATGACTTTACTTAATCCTGGGGGTCATTTTGTAGAAAAAGAGGTGCAGGAGCTCATTAGCATAACTCATTAGCCTAACTTATTTGCATATGCCACACCCCCTGACATCACCGGACGTGTGTCAGAAGGCAACACCTTCCGCTCAGGCTCCACTGGACTGTTTGGGATTGCGAGCTATTGGGGGGGGGAACATGCAGATCTGTCCTCGCAGAGGAGGGAGAGCTTGTACCTGAATAAAACTTGGTCTTAAAGGTGTCACTGGACTGTTTTGGACTGGGGGGCCGGGGGGAGCTCTGCAACTTACCTGTCTGCTTCTTGCTCTGGGAGCAGGGGGTGGGACTTTTTGCATGTGCCCACCCCCTGGGCTCTTTACTGCCAGAGCTCCGCTACTGTGCGCTCCTGCAGGAAATGACCCCTGCTTAATCTTCTTCAAGAGTTATATAATACTAGTATTCCATAAGTACAATGATGGAATCCTCATGGACCTTTGGAACATATCCCACCATTGAAGGGAATGGAAGGGCCTTGTGCACATTTCTTCCTAGTCATCTATGTAAAATTATATAAATAGAGAGGCTCCAGCTTCAGAGTATCTGGGATTTTTCTACTGATGCATTTCTTCAACATTCTTCTCAGGTCCCTCCTGCCATTGCAGCCAGCACTTCTGCTTATACTCCTTCAACCAGAAAATAACACCTGCTGCAACCAACCCATCCAAAACATAAGGGCAGAATACAAGGAGAGAATAGAGATGCCAGCCTCCAGGTGGGGCTCGGGGACCCCCTGGAATGACAGCTCATCTCCAGACTCCAGAAATCAGTTCCCCTGGAGAAAATGGACGCTTTGAAGAGTGGACTCCGTGGCATTGTACCCCACTGAGGTTCCTGTCTCCCCCAGGCTCTGTCCCCAAATCTCCAGGAGTTTCACAAACTGGATCTGGCAACCCAACCCACCATCCCCCACTGGTGGCCAGGGGGGACCTGGCAATTCTAGGAGGAAGCAACATTTAGCAGCAAAAGCACTTGAAACCTGAACTTCACATAAGCACTGACAAGAGCTCACTAGTTGCCAGTGTGAGATACTTCAGCAAGTATTTGTATTATTACACTATAGAGATGGTATTGTACTATTACTCTATACAGCCTTTATTTTTTCAAGATCTTTCATTATGGGTTAGTACTGCTTCTGTGTAGCCAACGAAGAGGGTGCAAGCAGCCACATCAGTCCAAAACAAAAGCCAAATGCAAAAGTCATGTGACACCTTTTATTAGGATTCACCAAAACAACACAAAACAGTGTATAAGCTTTTGAGGTGTCCAGAACTCTTCATTAGGCTGGTTATTTAAAAAAAAATATGAAGGATTTAAAAAATGATATCTCAGGCCACTCTCTTAAGGCCTTGTCTCGTTTGCATCCTGTGGGAAATGCTGATGCCAAATTAAAATAGTGCTGATGTCAGGTTGTACCCTGGCCTTCTGCAAGGAAGAAGCAAAAAATATATATATATGGAAGCATCCAACTTAAAATACAAAAACTAGCTGTTGATAAAATCTCCCTCTAACATCTGTTAGGACACGCAGCTTCCCTTAGAAGGCTCAGTAGAAGATGTATTGTATTAATACTGTACTTTATGGTATTACCGTCACTGGTGATTAATTTTAGTTGGTCCACATGGTAAACTTATAGATAGTTTCAGAGGTAGATGTGTTGGAGAGCCAGTTTGGTGTAGTGGTTAAGT
The DNA here is from genome assembly GCF_001447785.1 of Gekko japonicus. Classification (NCBI taxonomy): domain Eukaryota; kingdom Metazoa; phylum Chordata; class Lepidosauria; order Squamata; family Gekkonidae; genus Gekko; species Gekko japonicus. Next base: position 292,538 of record NW_015160235.1, read on the forward strand.
GTGCGGACTCTAATCTGGGAGAACCGGGTTTGATTCCCCACTCCTCCACTTGCACCTGCTGATGTGACCTTGGGTCAGTCACAAGCTCTGGCACAGCTGTCCTTGAAAAAGAGCAGTTTGTGTGTCAGAGTTCTCTCAGCCCCACCCACCTCACAGGGTGTCTGTTGTGGGAAGGGGAAGGGAAATGGAGATTGTCAGCCTCTCTGAGACTCCTTTGGGTAGTGAAGGGCGGGGTATAAATCCAATCTCTTCTTCTTCTTCTTCTTCTTCTTCTTCTTCTTCTTCCTCTTCTTCTTCTTCCTCTTCTTCTTCTTCTTCGTCTGCAGTAGAGGAGTGAGACCCTAGAGACCAAAGAGATTCATGAGGTATAAGCTTTTGAGAGTCAAAATTCCCTTCATATCTGACAAAGGGAGCTTTGACTATCAAAAGTTTATACCCAGTAAATCTTGTTGGTCCCTAAGGGGCTACTGGACTTAAATCTAGCTCTAGATGTAGAGACTTTATGCTGCCCTTAGATCTAACATGGATCTTTATTTACTCTTTGAATGCCTTCTAGTGTTCAGGTCACTGCAGCTGCCTATACTCTATTCCCAATGTACCAATTATGTGCCTAGAATTTCCTCTGGTCTAGTAACATCAGAATGTCTTCTAGTTGCCCAGAAGGAATTGTGAGGGATTTGGCCCTTTAGTCTGAGAAACAAAGTAGGGTTGGATTAGGGCAAGAGAACTTTTTCTTTAGCAACTGTGAAAAAGTGATTTAAATGAAAGCAATAATTGGTATTCAGTTAAAACAGTACTAAGTTAAGAGGTGAGAAACCGTGAACCATGTTTTGAGCCTAAAACTTTTCTGAATTTTTGTCAATCCCTATGGAAAATCTAACGTTCTTGGCTCATGTACCAGTGTCTTGCATTTCTTTAATCCTCCAGTCACATAATCAAGAAATTGCCACTATATTCCTCATAATGTGAACTTTGAGGAATTTTGAGATGCCCAGTAAATATATTCTCTATATCATGGGAAGGTGCTCATTCAACTTCACCATAGCAAGAGTCTGACTGAGGCTGAAATTCTATGCATACTTATCTGAGAGTAAGCACCATTGATCCCTCTGGGTCTTTGATTTATTTGTTTGTTTGTTTGTTTGTTTAATTGAATTTTTCAACCACCCTCCCCTAGCAAGCTGGGCTCAAAGCGGTGTACAACATGGTCATAAAATATCAATTAAAAACAGGTTAAAAGCAACTAACAGAGAAATGTAGCTGGAGATGGCACAAGATAATCCAGTAACACCAGGGGTCATTTCCTGCAGGAGAGCACAGGAGTGGAGCTCCCGCAGTAAAGAGCCCAGGGGGTGGGCACATGCAACAAGCCACCCCCCCTGCTCCCAGCAGCCCTCAGTCAGAGCAAGAAGCAGCCAAATAAATTGCAGAGCCCCCCCCCCACCTCGGCCCCCCACTCCAAAACAGTACAGTGGCACCTTTAAGACCAAGTTTTATTCAGGTACAAGCTCTCCCTCCTCTGCGAGGACAGATCTGCACGTTTCCCCCACCCCAATAGCTAGGAATCCAAAATAGTCCAGTGGAGCCTGAGTGGTGGGTGTTGCCTTCTGACACACTTCCGGTGATGTCAGGGGGTGTGGCAGATGCAAATAAGTTATGCTAATGAGCTCCTGCACCTCTTTTTCTACGAAATGACCCACTATCTCACAGGAGGGGAAGGGGGGGGGGAGTGCCAGGATGGAACCGTCGCTGTCCTCAACCGAATGCCTGGTGGAACATCTCTGTCTTACAGGCCCTGCAGGACTGTAACAAGTCCCACAGTGCACAGATGTTATTTGGCAGAGGGTTCCACCAAGTTGGGTCTGTAGGATCACACTGCAAAGATAATTAGGGCTCAACTGAACGGTAAATATGACACAAGTCATAATATCAAGGAGTTAGCATTCCCAAGTACTGTGGGGCTGGATTTGGCTTGCAAGCACAGTGCAGGGGGAGCAGGGAATACAGTCTTCTCTCTTCCCCCCCATAGCATACTTGTGAGCTGAATCCTGCCCTGCAGCACTTGGGAATATTAGTTCCCCAATGTTACATGCAACACAAGTCGGGTTGGGAGACCTCCACCCAACTCAATTCATGTCCCTGGTATTGTCTAGTTGAGCCTTACAGTCTCATCACAGTATACCACAGTATATCAGATGCAGAAATTAACATCCATGTCGCATATTCTTTATAATTTAGTAAATGATGAAATGAAAATAATTTTATCTGTAAAGATAGGAATCCTGAAGCGGATCCTACCTTTCCAAAAACATACATATATACCCCCTCTAATTATAAGCATTGAACAGTTTAAAAATGCAGTCTTTCCCTTGACTTGCTTCAAAAGATGACCCTGTCTAATCCCACCAATTGAACAGCCTCAAAAGAGTTTGTTAAATATCAAAGGAGTTGCAAAGAAGCGATGTCAAAGAAGCTGCTCATTCCAATGATTTAGCTGGTGACCAAAGAGGAGTCCATTCTTTTCAAAGCAGCGATCCTTGACATTTAACACAGCTATAATCCAATATGTCACTACAGACATAAATGAAGGACGGAGCTAAAGAGATTCAATTTGTTAAACAAGCAGAGAAACACCCACAGTATTTTATATACATTCACTTATTTTGTCAACACTGATTTCAGCAATACTTATCTATACAATAGTTCACCACACATACACTGGGGCAAATTTACTTGACTGCGTACAGTTTCACCAGTGTGACTATGTGTGGTAACTGGAACATAATATCCAAAATATTTTTAAAAATTGAGCAACATATATTTGACAACCTATTCAATAATATGCACAGTTCAAATGCTTTTAAATTAAAAGGCCAGGCTGGCAAACAGAAATAACCTGAAGCATTATGGAATTCTACCATGGTTACATAACTTTGTTGTACAGATTATAATAATACGATTAACATTTTAAATAAATCTATTTAATCTACACAAGTGGAAATAAATTAGCAACTGGGTAATTTGAAATTATGCTTTCCTCACAAACTTGGCAATTGTATATTTGTCACTGATAGGACTCCAAGCAATAATTTGGTTCTAAATCTGAAGGTTGGATTAAGTTATCACTGCAGATGATAACTGAACTTCCCCTTCTCCAAGCAGTGCCATCTGATCCTGGAAAGGTTGACAACCAAGGCTGCAAAACTCACATGGACTAAAAGCAATATAGATCAGGGGTTGCAATGAGGAAAGCAGCAAAAAAATTGACTTCCGGTTTATGGCGACACGCAGGCAGACGCATCTCCCGGACCTCCCTGGGATGTAATCTGCATACCAGCATGTAGGAGGGGGTGCGATGGGTCGTAGCCATGGGGCTTTTGAGGGGCGACCTCTTCGCCAGCACGATGCCGAAGAATTGAGGCGCTCACCCGCCCCGACGGTCCTGCCACTGAGTGTATGAATGGACTTAAAACTGCTGACCGGGACAAGCGTCGGAGATCGAGCAAATTAAACAGATGCTGAGCATGGCCGAATGGCTGACAATGAACTGTGAATTGGGATAAAGCGAACATGAGAATTTAAAAAGAAAGCTACCCCCCCTACGGAGCGATGAAAAGCGAGCAGGGGAGGGGCCCCTCCCAAACGCATGAACGAAAGCACAAAATAAAGGGGGGGAAGTGGAAGAATAAGCATTTAAATCTGTTTTAAGAGACTTAACAGAGCGTGGAGAAGCGTAAGGGCGAATTTCATAGACTTTGGCAACTTTTATAAAAGTAAATAATCCATAAAGATGGCGGGGAAGAAAGCAGACAAAGACAAACTTGTAAAAGTGAAACCAGTTGGTAGCCCTCGACCGGAAGAGACCACTGAGCTCTCTAAAATGTTGGCAGATTCCTTGCGCCCTCTGCTGGATGAAATGACTCACATCAATCAACAGTTGTCAACAATAAGTCAGAGTATGGTGTCTCAGCAGCTCCAATTGACTGAGTCTTTGAAAGTAACAGAGCAAACGGCTGAGAAGGTGAAGGAAATGGACGCCAACACTAAAAAAGTCAAGAAAAAGGTGCAAAAGCTGGAAATGAAGCAAGCTGCAGAAGAATCACAACTTTTACAGCTGCAGATGGAGAAAGCAAATCTGGTCCTACGGTTCCAAGGGGTCCCAGAATTAAAAGGTGAGAATCTGAAGCAATTGCTGAGTGAAGCATTAGCCCTAGCTACAGATTTGAAAGTGGAATATCTTTACAGCAAGATGGATGTGGTCTACAGGTCCTACTCCTCATACATCAAAAAGAATAATCTGCCTGGGGAAATAATAGTCAGATTCTCGAAGAGACACGTGAGAGACTCTATCTTGAAAGCAACTACTGGAACACCCTTGAAAATTGGGGACAATAACATCAGGATTTTAAAAGATATTCCATTTGAAATAAGACAGAAGAGAAACAATTATAAAGATTTAACCCTTTATCTACAAACAAATGGCATCGGTTACAGGTGGCTAATTCCAGAAGGCGTCATTTTCAAACTCCAAAAAAGAAAAGATTGACTCTGTTTTTAAAGCACGTGAGTTCCTGAGAGTACAGCTGGGGAAACCAGTTGAGGACAAGAAGGAAGAAGAAGAAAGCAAATCTGATGGCGAGTTGGGCTTGGGGTCTTCTGACAAGGACTCTCTCTCTGAAAAGGGGGCGGCCGCCCTCAAAAGTCCATACAAATTGAGGATCAGAAAAGATAAGACAAAATAAAGGCTGAAGGACTCTGAATTGTGCCTGAAAATTATACAATAACTATGGGATGCTCTGGGGGTTTTCTTAAACAGATAGATTGATGGGTAAAAAGATAAATAATTTAGCATAACCAACTATGTTCAAAGTAATATTAGCGATTAAGAATAACATTTATATAAGCTGTTGTTATGATATCCTATTCTTGGGGTTTTAGCTACTAGTGGTTTTCTTTCCTTTCTCCTTAGTTGTAGTCTCTCCTCTCTAATTTTCGGTTATAGTTTGTAGTCTTTTGAAAAAAACAATAAAAACTCCCCTTAGGGGAACATTATTTTTTTGTTAAAAAAGGAAAGCAGCAAAATCACCCCCTTTATGCTAGTCTCCCCTCCTCAATGCTGCCCCACAACCCACCTGGTTGTTAGTCCACATGGGCCCCACAGTCTGAGCACTCAGCTCCCTTTAGGTTGGGAAAACTACTATAGGGGGAATACAGAAAAATCTGCATCTGCCACTGCCACCAGATCCAATTCACTGTATCAGGGTACTGAAAGGTACAGGATAGATCTTTGGTTTGTGACCTGGTAACCCTAAAGTACTCTACCTGTGAACTATCTAGAAGAAGAAGAGTTGGTTTTTATACCCCGCTTTTCTCTATCTGCAGGAGTCTCAAAGCAGTTTACAATTCCCTTCCCCTTTTCCCTCCACAACAGATACCCTGTGAGGTAGGTGGGGCTGAGAGAGTTCTGTGAGAACTGTGACTGGCCCAAGGTCACCCAGCTGGCTTCGTGTGGAGGATTGGGGAATCAAACCCGGTTCTCCAGATTAGAGTCCGCCACTCTTAACTACTACACCATACTGGCTCCTATCGATGAATGTTATTAAATCTGTCCAGTTTACTTTCAGTGTCTAGTGCACAGCAGGGTATTCGTAAGAAAGAATAAATAACAAAGTTTCTGTTTCTCCTAGACTGTGGCCATACAAACCCAAAATTAAAATTGTTTTCTTGCATAGGGCAAAAATGACATCAGAAAGAAGTACACCAGTTTGGCAGAAAGCATTCATCATATGCTTAGGGAATCTTAGAAGAGAAGCCTTCATCAACCGACATCAGGAAATCCAAACTTTTTATTTGAAATGGGGAAAACACTACAACATCAATTAAATCTGGAATGTGCTATTTTTCAGTTGCTTATATAATTGCAGAGAAGCTGAGATGCAAGCTGTTGTGCCACACAAAGTGTTTACCTGCACTTCTCAGAAGGCAGGGGGAAAGCATCTTAAAATGTAGCGATAATTGCTTACAATATCACAAACAATGTTCCCTCTAAGCTGTGGAGTCTTGTGAGCAAAAATTCAACTTTGTGAGCTACTGGCACTAAAGTCGTGAGTGATTTGGCTGCTGCACAAATTAGTTTGCTCTGGAGCCCTCCTTCCTGTGCCGAGACAAAATGTGTGAGCCGGAGGCTAAAAAACTGTGAGCTAACTCACACTAACTCAGTTTAGAGGGAACATCACAAATACATTTTCTTTTCTTTTTTAAAAAAAACGTTTCTGCCTCCTCTGCCTATTCATTCTTGTCACATTACGAGACAAGGGCTAGACTGAGGGAAGTTTCTTTTGCAATGTAGATTGTGGATTTGGATGCGTGGCTCTAGTCTAATAAGCATCCTAATACAAGAAGGTATTCTTTCATAGCTACAAGTAAGGCACTGAAAGGACTGTAACATTTAGAGAAAAGAGGGTACATTCATACCAGGACTAAAACCTGCCCATGTCTCCTACACTTTTTTTGTTACGGTGACTGGATACAAAGATGGTCAGGGCTCCTGTGCTTTCAGTGGTCATCTGTTAATATAAAGGGTCATTTCCTGCAGGAGCACACAGGAGCGGAGCTCTGGCAGTAAAGAGCCCAGGGGGCGGGTACATGCAACAAGCCACACCCCCTGCTCCCAGCAGCCCTCAAATGCACCCAGGCACTCAATCACATGCAAAACAATGCCCCTTCCTTTTCCTCTCAATTGTAGTCAATCACAGTCAAACAATGCCCCTTCCTCTCCCTCTCTCAAGCAGCCAGGAATCTGCAACAACTCTAAGCACTTCCCCACACTCTCAGACCAGTTCTCCCACCAATATCCTCAGCTGAATCCTCTCAGCTGAAAGCAAGTAAAAAACCACTCACCCCTCTGTCTCCTGCTCCTGCTCAGAGCTCAGCTGGATCTCAGCTGGTTGTGTAAGTCTTTTTGGCCAATTCTCTATTTGTACAAATGTTGAACTCAACAACATTATGATCACTGTTCCCAAGTGGTGCAATCACTTTTACATCTCTCACCAGGTCTTGAGTGTTACTTAGGACCAAATCAAGGATCGCCTCTCCCCTGGTAGGTTCCGTGACCATCTGCTCCATAGCACAGTCATTTAGAGTGTCTAGAAACTCAATCTCTTTTTCCCGACTAGAACACATATTGACCCAATCAATGTGTGGGTAGTTAAAATCACCTATTATGACACAGTGTTTTTGTCTAGCTGCTATCTTTAAGGCATTCATCATTTTATAATCCTCCTCTATCTTTTGATCTGGTGGGCGATAACAAACTCCCAGTGTTAAATTTCCTTTTGGCCCCCCTATTTCAACCCATAGAACTTCCAGAAGCGAATCCACTTCACTTAGCCTCTCAATCTTTCTAGACTTTATACCCTCCCTGACATACAGAGCCACCCCACCTCCAACCCTCCCCCCCCCATCCTTCCGATATTCTGAACTAAAGACCAGATGGATTACTGAATGAGAGTCCGTAACAGAAAGAAGAAGAAGAGAAGAGATTGGATTTATACCCCGCCCTTCACTACCCAAAGGTGTCTCAGAGTGGCTTACAAACTCCTTTCCCTTCCCCTCCCCACAACAGACACCCTGTGAGGTAGGTGGAGCTGAGAGAGCTCTTGACAGAAACTGCTCTTTTTTCAAGAACAGCTCTTGTCAGAACTACAGCTTGCCCAAGGTCATCCAGCCAGGTGCAAGTGGAGGAGTGGGGAATCAAACCCGGTTCTCCCAGATTAGAGTCTGCGCACTTAACCACTACACCAAACACAAAACACAATTGACAAAGATCAGTATAGACTAGAGATGCTCAAAGACCAGCTGAGTTGGCTCACATTCTGCTTGCTGGAAGCCACTTTTTCAACAGGCTGCTCAGATGTTCATGAGCTGCTCAACCCTGTTCATTGCAATAGTCTTTAATGGACCAACCAGTGTTTATAAATACATTTTTTAAAAACTGTGCTGGTTTCATTGAAGTCCATGTTATCATCAAAATTATTTTGCACATCCATGTTTTTGCACAGTCTTATGGGGTTCATAGTAGTTTTCCCCCAGTCGTCTATTTACCTGACCCAACCATCCATGACCCTAGTTGAGAACATATTTCATCTACTGTGAAGATGCAAAAGCAACTTTAAAGGCAGAAGGAAATGAATCTGAAACACTACAGTTACTATGCAGCCACAAAACTGTTTGATGGCTGCTTGGGGTGGATCGCAGCAAGGCAAACAGATCTGAAACTGGGCTCAACAGTGATGGCTAGTGCTGTACACAATATGTTCATCTGCCAAACCCCATCCACTGTGTTCATGGCATCTCTAGTATAAACAGACCCACCACCTCTCCCATTTTGAGGCTGCTACCTATGATACATGAGTGTACTTTTTTTAAACACACTGATTAATCTGGAGACCACCACTTCCACCTCTTGTCCTCCCTTCCTACAATACAGTTGTGAATTGGACTGTTATGTTCAGGGGTCATTTCGTAGAAAAAGAGGTGCAGGAGCTCATTAGCATAACTTATTAGCATAACTTATTTGCATATGCCACACCCCCTGACATCACCAGAAGTGTGTCAGAAGGCAACACCCACCGCTCAGGCACCACTGGACTATTTTGGATTGCTAGCTATTGGGGGGGGGCATGCAGATCTGTCCTCGCAGAGGAGGGAGAGCTTGTACCTGAAGGCGGGCCGGGGGGGGGCCTCTGCAACTTACCTGGCTGCTTCTTGGTCCTCGTGGCCTGACTGAGGGCTGCTGGGAGCAGAGGGTGGGGCTTGTTGCATGTGCCCACGCCCTGGGCTCCTTACTGCCAGAACTCTGCTCCTGTGCGCTCCCGCAGGAAATGACCCCTGGTTATGTTGGATCTACTGCAACTGGGGCAGGAAAAGATGCACAAAGAAAATGGGATGGAAAAACTACAGCTACCTAATTTCCCACTTCAGTGCACTCTTTGTTGCATCAGGCAACTCTTCCCTGTCAGTGGGAGGGTCTGATTTCCCCACTCCTTGCTTTAAATGTCTGCATAGAGTTGTCACTGTTGCTGGCTGTAATCCTGTACTTTCAACAGCAACCTGATGCAAAGCATAGACAAAAGTTTTCCTTGGCATAGGGACAAAGTGCTTGAGAAAAGCTTGAACCACTCAATTTTTGTGCAACAAGCTACTGCTAAAGGCACAGGAGAAGAGCAAACTTAATAGCAGGCATCCTATATCCTGACGTCTGCTTTTGCTTCAACCAGTGTTCCCCAAGAAGGATTATTTCTTGCCTAAACAATGCTATAGGCTATTACAATACAGCTTTCCAGGAGCAAGATTTCTTTCCTATCTCACTTTTCCTGTCTGCCCTAAGGGGGGGGAAGGAGGAGGAGGAGAAGGAGTTGAATTTATACCCCACCCTTCACTCGGAGTCTCAGAGCAGCTTACAATCACCTTCCCTTTTTCTCCCCACAACAGATACTCTTTCTGGTAGGTGGGGCTGAGAGAGCTTTGAGAGAACTGTGACTGACCTAAGGTCACCCAGCAGCTGCATGTGGAGGAGTGAGGAATCAAACCCGGTTCTCCCAGATTAGAGTCTACCACTCTTAGCCACTATGCTAAGCTGGCTATTAGTAAGTTGGATTGAAGGCAATTGCAGTCTGGGAAATGGCACAGTCTGGGTTAGTCCGTCCCTGCTTGAGACCCAGTTCAAATTATTCCCAGATGCCTTTTTCACATGAAATAAAATGTTGGGAGATCTGCCTTGATCCTCTACAACCAAATGAGAAAGGTTAGGCTGAAGGAGAGTGGCTGGTCCAAGGGCACTCCATGATCTTCATGGCTGAATTAAGTTTTGAACATTGTTTATTTATTTATTTATTTATTTATACCTTCGGCTTATATACCGCCCTGACCCCGAAGGGTCTCTGGGCGGTTTACATAGTAATTCTAACCACATTCACCTACCGAGGGCCACATTGTTTCTGGGGTAGTGTCTGCCTACCAGCACCCAGGCTAGTTGTTCTCCAGCTTCCTTTCCGCGGCTTCGGGTATCGGTGTCCTGGTGCCCTTCTGGGGCCGGTCTTTTTCCTTTAGAGTGGCTTCCTCCGGTAGGACTCATTTGGTGCGTGGCTCCGTGTTGGCTGTAGCTCCGGCTACTGTCCTAGATGGCTCCGCCGTGCTTGCGCCGCACGTCACCACACTCTCCAGCCTCTGCCTTTTTCCGGGCTCCGCCACCGACGTTGCTCTGCTGGGTCACCAGGAACTGCACCACCGCCATCGCCACTCTGCCGCTATCGCTGCCGCCGCGATGCCTGTTGTTTTGAGTTCTAGTCCAATGCTCTAAGGATTACACTATATTGTAATCTTTGAAAGCTATGGGCTTACATAAACAACTCTCAGGACAATTCCATGGTATTCATATCTGCCTATCATATCAATCCCCCATCCTTTCTCCCTGAAGCTTGAGGCAGTTCACAAGGTCATGTACAGGAAAAAGAGTACTATGGTAAAATGTGCTTTGATAAACAAGTATGTCATACCGCCTTATGATTGCTTACACTTTACACTGAGTGCGGGCTAACACAGTAATCATCAAGCTCTACTCCCACCCTTTTTCTGTTGAAAAATCTGCTCTTTCATGCCACAAGTCTGGGCACTGTTCCCAGGAAATCTTTCTTCCTGGTACACACTCTTTGGCAGCTCATTCATGTTCTCCTCTATATAACATGATCTACAGCAAAGCTATCCCCATTTTGTAAGACTCTGAGTTCTTCAAGTTATACTCCACATTCCTGGGGCAGCCACTAACTCTGTTGTGGTTCAGAGAGAAGTGAAACACAAGACCAACAGGATATGTTTTCAGGACCTAAAACTGAGGTTGTAATGCTAATGAGTGTAGATTGTATGCTGGCACTCTGTTGCTGCTACCAGTGAGAAAGCGTGGATATGGAGAGACCTACTGATGCACTTAGCTGGGGACTTCTGGGTCAATGTGAATAGATTTTGGGCTCTAAGAGAAACATTTCACTCTCTTGGAAAAACAAAAGCTCTCCTTGTACTGAGCAATGGTTGCCGGGATCTGGATCTGGAATCGGATGACAAAGGGGGAAAAATAGCAGCACAGAGAAGAGCCATGAGATCCAGCAGTGTCGAGTCAGACTAACACAGGCCCCGTTCACACGAAGCATTTGCCACGCCCTAACCACGGGACCTCGACGGGACGTGTGATTGGGCGACAACGCATTATTTTTCTCCGGGGCAAACAGCCACGCTTCCCCCCTGCATTTTCCGGCCCGTGTGACCGGGACCTATGTTTCTCAAAGCCAAATATCCGGTTACTGTCAGTGCCCAGCTTTTTAATGCTTGGGGGGAAAATGAAAATCTAAATTAATAAAACCACATTTAAATTTAAAAAAAACCCTTGAAAATTACTGAAGCGACAAAGTCCTGAAAGCAGTGGCCATTCACAACTGTAAGATCAGAAAAATAAAAGCAGAAGAGATAGAAGCCACCATAAGCATCATTCAAAGACCTTCTGTAGTACTCTCTGGAAGACCTAAAGAGATATAGGAGGGAGATTTGCCACAATTAGGGGGTGACGGCTAAAAAAACTCTCTGGCAACTCTCCACCGGCCTACCTTGAGATAATGAAGGTTCCAGCAGGAAGCCCCCATTGATTGACCTTAAGGCCCAGGTTTGTTGATATGGGTGGAGGTGGTCTTCCAGGTCTTTTGGATCCAAGCCATCAACCTTAATGGAGTTAGAAGGGTGTAACTCTGCTTAGATGTTAACTGTAAATGGCAAACCCAGTGTCTACTATTAGAAACATACTCGAAATCAGTGTACCTGACACAGCACTGGTGTTATATATTCATTTCAGCAAGCCCCAGTTAATACACTAACAGCCATGTTCTGAACCAATGAAATTTCCCACCACATAGAATGCATTATGGCATCTAATCAGGACATTACCAATGCATGTATAACAATACCCAGGTCTGCTTTTTCCAGGAACGGTTGTAGGTAGCAAATCAGCTGGTAAAGGTGTCTCTGGATTAAGTTTCAGTTTATTCAGTCTCATCCATTCCTTCATGGTCCCTAAACAATAGTTAAGTATTTTAAACCTCTCACTTAACTTAGTGGGAATGGAAATAAAGCAGTGTATCATTAGCATATAAATGGGTCCTTGCCTCAGATCTCTGAATGACTTCTCCTAGCAGTTTATGTAGATGCTAAACAGCACAGGGGACAAGATGAAACCATGCAACATCCCATAAGACAGAAGTCATGGGGGTAGAACCGAACTTCCATAGCAGTACCTGGAATGTGCTCTCTAGGAACTACTAAACTGATGTCGGACTGTAGGTGCAATCCCAAACAGAAGTCAATAGACTTAGAACGGTGTAACTCTGCTTAGAGTATGTACTGAATACCACCGACCCAATCCTTCCAGGCAATCCTGAAGAGTACTATGGTTGGTGGTCTTGAATACTGCAGAATGCTCCAGGAGAGTCCAAATGAACACATTTCCCCTTTCAGAAGACTAGTGTAGGTCATCTAACTGGATGCCTAAGATGGTTTCCATACAATGAGCAGGTCAGGATCCAAACAAAAAAGGATCCAGATAATCATTGTCATCCTCGGAGTTCTTTTGCCACCACTTCTTCCAAAACTTTTCCCAGGAATGGTAAACTTGAAACTGGGTGGTGCTTCTTCAGATCTGTCATGTCCAGGGATGCTTTCTTCAATAAAGTCCTGACTACAGCTTCTTTTAAAGCCAGAGAAATCAAGTTTTCTAACAACTCATTAGTTAGGATTGGCAATGTCTATTAGACAGTCCTCTGGCAGATTTTGCAAGTCATGAGGGACATGGATGAAAGGTGCTGCAAGTATGTGTGCGGATGGGTAGGGGGTCTCGGCTGCATAGTCAGATGGGAAGAAGTGAAAGATACCCATATGAACAGAACAAGTGGAAACATCAGAAATGTTCAAAACTTCCGTAGGTGAGGTGGTGGCATCTAAGTCTGTAGTGGACATGGTGGACAGAGTGAACGTGGAAGACAGAGACAGAACGTTGAGATCTGAACACAGTGGGAAAATGGGCAGATGTGAACAAGATGCAATTCAACAAGAATAAGTGCAGAGTTCTACATTTGAGTAACAAAAATGAGAAACATGCATACTGGATGGGGATATACTTCTGGGTGGCAGTGTGTGTGAACAAGATCTTGGGGTGGACTGAAAGCTAAATATGAGCAGTCAGTGTGATGCTGTGCCAAAAAAGGCTAATGTGGTCTTGGGGTGTATCAACAGAGGCATAATCCAGATTGCAAGATGTCATAGACCCGTTGTACACTACATTGGTGAGGCTGCACCTGGAGTACTGTGCGCAGTTCTGGAGGTCTCACTTTGAAAAGGATGTGGACAGAATAGAGTGGGTGCAGATGGGAACAACCAAGGTGATCAGGGGCCTGGAGACCAAGCCCTACGAGGAAAGGCTGAGGGACTTGGGAAAGTTCAGTCTGGAGAAGAGGAGAATGAGGGGGGAACATGATTGCTCTCTTTAAGTATTTGAAGGGCTGTCACTTAGAGGAGGGCAGGGACCTGTTCCTGTTGACATCAGAGGATAGGACCTGTAATAATGGGTTTAAATTATGGGCAGAAAGGTCCATGCTGGGTATTAGGTGGTTTTTTGAGGGTGGGGGGGTTACAGTAAGAATCATTCAGCAGTGGAATTCGCTGCCTAGGGAGGTGGTGAGTTCCTCCTCACGGTCAGTCTTTAAGCAGCATCTGGACAAACACTTGTCAGGGATGCTTTAGGCTGATCCTGCATTGAGCAGCGGGTTGAACTAGACGGTCTGTGTGGTCCCTTCCAACTCTGTGATTCTATTCTATGAGTCAGAACAATATTTTAAGAATCTTACATCCATTGCTGTTAGCTTATCCAGCTCTGCCCCCTTGTGTTTTATTTAATATATGCACAAACTACTTTTTTTAAAAAGACAAGTAACAAGCTTCACTCTAACTTTAATGCCAAAATTTACAGGAGCCTAATCAAGGTAAAGGAGGTGTTTTTTGTTGTTGTTGTTGTTGTTGTTGTTGTTGTTGTTCTGTTATAATAGTCCCGTTTTCTAGAAATCCATTCTGACTGCCTGAATTTGTGATTGTATGAGGATGTTCCTGGCTGCATACTGTAGTAGTAGTAGTAGTAGTAGTAGTAGTAGTAGTAGTAGTAGTAGTAGTAGTAGTGGTGGTGGTGGTGGTGGTGGTGGTGGTGGTAGAATTTATTACAGTTACTAGACCAGCCACATACATATCGTTATATTGGCTGCATACTGGTTTTCCTGGTGTCAGCCACATGACTTCCTTGTCACATGTCCAGATATTTCAAAGAGTACTTGACATGATTTTCAAAATGTCAGTTCGCTTGTTTCCTCTGGCATCCCTGTGGTTTTCTTGGCTGTCTTCTCTTAGATGGCTTTCTCAGTGTCCCCTGTTTCTTGCTTCTAGTTCTCCATCCAGTTGCTCATTTGAGCTGATTTACAGATGCAAGTACAATTCTTGATAACTTGTAAGCATATAACTGCCTTGCTGGATCAGAAGCAAGGGTCTATCTAGTTCAGCATCTAGTTTCTGACAGTGGTCAGTCCGATGCTTCCAGAAAGCCCACAAGTAGGACATAGAGGCCACAGCCCACCACTGCTGTTTTCAAGTGAAATTCAGAGGCCTTTGGACATGGAGATTCCATTTAGCAATCATGTTTAATAGGCTATCAGAGATCCATCCATGATTTTCCCTCCCCCAGTTCTCTTAAAGCTATCTAAGTTAGTAGCAATTAGACATCTCAGGAAGCAAATTCCACAGGTGGATTATACGTCTGGTGAAGAATTATATTCCCCTGTTCATCCTGAGTCTATTGTTATTCAGTTTCAGTTGGCAATCGTGTGTTCTCTCATGTCTCAGTTGCTTATCATTCAGTGACTTGCAGATGAAAATGTGAGTTCACTGAAAAGCGGTGTGTTCAGAGGTGACAAGATGATATCACTGAAAGGTCTATACTACTGGATTTCTTAATACATACAAGTCATCATGGCACATTGCCATCAAGAGATAAACATTTCTATGTATGAACTTGCAACATTTTAAAGGAAAATTTTGGGCTCCCTACACCCATGTAAGACGTGGATGGTTGGCCTGCCCTGATTCTTAGCAAGCTGCTTTGCGACTTTTTCACAGTATATGCTACATGCCTTCCATTGTCCCAGTTGGTCCAGATGCCAGGGGACTAAACTTTTAACAGATTTAGAACTTCCAGCTTTGAACAGCAGATGGAGGCAAATAGCTACAGGTAATGAACAAGGTCTGACCATTCAACTACAGATCAATCTTTATCTATATATCTAATAGCAAAGTGGCCCCGTGCGTGCGGATACCTAAATCCGCGCATTGGGGGCACCTGGGGGGAAGGGAGACTTTCATGCACACCTGGGGCAGTCCTGGGGCCAGGTGTGCACAAAAAACTGAAAACTTTAAAAAACTATTGGGAGGATATTAAAATCCCCCCAAAACTAAAAGAGCGTTCCCTGCGCATGCGCCGGGAATACTCTTGGAATGGCTTCACTTCAGTGCGGGGGGAGGGGAGAGAGAGACCAGCGAAAGCCGCAGGCCTCACTTCAGAGGCGAAAGGGGGAGAGAGACTGCCAAGGCTCCTTGGAGCCGGGGGGAAAGAGAGAGACTGGCGAGGCCCGGCGGCTGCAAGCCACGCGGGCCTCACTTCGGAGCCGGGGGGGAAAAGAGAGAGAGCGGCGGCTGTAAGCCGCGCGGGCCTTGCTTCGGAGGGGGGGAAAGAGAGAGAGAGACTGGGGAGGGGGGAAGAGCGAGAACAGGGGGGAAGAGAGAGAGACTGGGGGGCCCCGGCAAGCCGGGGGTGGTAGTTGAGGGGGATGGTGGAGGAGACGGGGGAACCGACGGGAGGGGGGAAGCTTACCTGCTTCTTCCTCCTCCGCCTGCTCTGTGTGGAGCTGCCCCGCTCCTCCCCCTGTGATTTTCGCGGGTCCCCTTCCTTGTCCTATATATTTTCAACTCTGCCTTAGTAATGTCTTTATCTTAAGTACTCTAGAAGAAGCAGGAGGAGGAAGTTCTACAGAGCTCCCACAGTTATAGGAGTCTATCCAGTTTTCCGAACCTGAGTGCAGTCTGTAAAGAAATGACCAAAACTCCACATTCAGTTTAAAAGTGTTTGACTCTCCTGACCGGCAGGAAGGGGAAATCTATTGCTTTCATGTATTGCCCACGTACTAGCCATTAAAGTTTTGGAAATACTAACAGTCATCCTGGCTGGTAACAATGAAAGGTCCATTCACACATTGGCTGGAATCTGATGTCATGGTGACCTCTGGTAACTGACCCCTACTGGGGGCCTGAAGGATATTCGGGGAGGTGGCTGAATAAAGCCTGCCCCCACCTACTGACTGCTAGTATTCCAAGGAGGTCTCCCATCCAAGTACTTGCCAGAGTTGACCAGCTTAGCTTCCAAGATCCGATGAGTTCAGGCTTGCCTGGGCTATCCAGGTTAGGGCAAGTTTTGTGAATGGTTTTTGAAAGGCCATGTGGAGTCATGAAAGCCTGCTTTGTAAGCATCATATCTAAGACTACACAGATATCTCAACAGGGTCGCCCAAATATCTCGTGATTCTTCTAAATCTCCGTTCATCACCAGTCAAAACCTAGCCTATGCTGAAACTAGTCCTCCATGAACAGGTCAAGGTGTGCCACTCGGGGGGGGGGGGAGAAATGTAACCCTGCTACACTCTGCAGGGGGGATTTCATTTCTCTGATGAATCTCTTCCTCTTGCTTTTCCTCTTCCTCTGGCTGTGTGGCACTGTGCCTCCAGCTTCTTTCCCTGTTGTGACTGCACCTGATGATTCCTCATCAGAGGATGAGGGCACCATGGTAGCAGATCCAATGGATGACAAAACCACGTCAGACTCGAAGGTGCTTAGGAACTCTGACTCCAAAGGGCTGCCAGTAAGCTTGCAGACATCACCAGACCAGCTATCGATCCAGAAGTCCAGGAGGCTCAGGACCAGGAGACCTAGAGCCACCATAAGGCTTTGTAGAATGGTGGACAAGATCCAGCTGTGAGTGCCTGCAGATTCCAGGCAACTGCTAGCGCTCCAAGCACTCACTCCTATTAACAACCTCTCTTCAGCTCTGGATGCTGTGGAATCAACAACTGTAATCAGTGCTTGCGGTCCCTGTCCTGGCTATGAACAGGGTATCCCTCACCACTCTTTACTCTTTCTTCTTCACCTTCAGCTTTAAGGTAAAGGTAAAGGTTCCCTTGCTCGAAAGCCAGTCGAATCCGACTGTAGAATTGCGATGCTCATCTCCGTTTCAAAGCCAAAGAGCCAGCGCTGTCCGAAGACGTTTCCGTGGTCACGTGGCCGGCATGACTAAACATCAAGGCGCACGGAACGCTGTTACCTTCCCACCGAAGTGGTACCTATTTATCTACTTGCAATTTCTTGCTTTCGAACTGCTAGGTTGGCAGGAGCTGGAGCTAGAGACGGGAGCTCACTCCGTCTTGCGGCACCCGGGTCTCGAACTGCTGAACTACTGACCTTCCACAGCCTGCAGCTCAGCGTCCTCCCCCTAAAAGCCCCTTGCCTTGCCTTCCATCCCACCCACATACCTGGCTTGTGTTTCTCCCACTGACACACTATTTTCTCCTCCCCTGTCTTCGGCTTTCTCTTTTCCCCATTATTTGCTCCTTCCTCCTTCTATAGTTTTATCTTCCCTTCCTCCTATATTTTACCTTTTTTTAGTCTTTCTTTCTCCCCCTCCCCCCCTTCCCTATACTGATACTAAAGGGAGGCTTGGAAGTATTGGTGACGTTGGTTGGGAGTTAGCTAGCAACCTTCAGATGGTTGCTAAGTTGTCACAATGCCGTCTTGTGAAATCTTAGTGGCATACTTTCCCTAAAGAAGTGGATGTTCTTTCTGTTATCTTGGGATTTTTTTTTACTGCCAATGTATTTTTTAATATATATATTTCTGCAGACCTGGGGCTTCACCCAATCTTGCCCTGACCCCATTGTGTATTTTTTTAATCCGCATCCTAGGACTTATTTCAGCCTACATTGTTATCTGAGTTACAATGTTGCATTTGTTGTGGTTGTGTAGCCAGAGATTTGGTAACAGTGAGGCCCAACAAGGACAACTTCAGGAAACATCATTAATTAATGCAAAATGCCAAAAAATATAAACATAAATTGTCTGAAATGATCACAGATTCCCCCAGAAAACAACTCCTGGGTTAATAAAAACCTTTAATTGCAGTGTCCCACGTCACACTAATACATCTTTCGTTTTTCTGCTTTGTATAGAAGAGAAGGAGATAAACATTAACAATTGATGAGGGAAACTTGATGCTCAGGAATTGAAACTTTGAAAAAAAATGTTTTGGGCTCCTTGTTGTTGGAGTAACTGGGAGATACCTGCACCAGTTTGGTGTAGCGGTTAACAGTGCGGACTCTAATCTGGGAGAACCAGGTCTGATTCCCCACTCCTCCACATGCAGCTGCTGGTGTGACCCTGAGTCAGTCATAAGTTCTTTCAGAGCTGTTCTCTCAAGGACCGTTCTCGGGGGAGCTCTCTCAGCCCCACCTACCTCACAGGATTTCTGTGGTGGGGAGGGGAAGGGAAAGGAGATTGTAAACCGCTCTGAGACTCCTTTGTGTAGTGAAGGGCAGGGTATAAATCCAATCTCCTCCTCCTCACCTTGGAGGTCACAACAACATGCTGCTTATTCCTGTTTAGAAGCTTCTTGGTGGTTTGTGGTAGTATTCAGACCTCCCTCGTCCAACTATTGTGCATTCAGCAAGAAGTTGATGCAGATGCACAGAGTGGAGCTATAAATAGGCCTAGGGGAATTACAAGCCTGGAAGCAGCAACCGTTAACACTGTGTACCTTTCTACAGCATACGTATATTTTTTTCTCTCTTTCATATTATCTGTGATATCTTTGGCCTACGGGAAGGAAGACTCTTTTCCTGCTTAATTCACAATTTTATCTTACTGCAAAAAGAAATAAATGTTATTCAAGCCTTAGTGATATTTTTCTCTCCAGGTGTCCTCTTATGTATCACTTTCCTCTATCATTTACCTGGTGGGCATCCCACTAGCACCAGCAATGTTCCCTCTAAGCTGTGGAGTCTTGTGAGCAAAAATTCTACTTGGTGAGTGACTGACATCAAAGTTGTGAGCGAGTGATTTGGCCACTGCCTAAATTAGTTTGCTCTGGAGCCCTCCTTCCTGTGCGAAGACAAAGATGTGTGAGCCGGAGGCTAAAAAACTGTGAGCTAGCTCACACTAACTCAGCTTAGAAGGAACACTGAGCACCAGTACATGTAACGCCCTGCCTCTGAAAAGGCTCACCCACCTGCCAGGTAAAAATTGGGGCACACAAAGCAGAGCCTCTGATAAAGGTCTTGATTGTCAGCCAGCTCATATGGGTTGAGGCATTCCTTCAGGTACCCTGGTCCCAGACTGTAAAGAGCTTTACAGACAACCAGCACTTTGAATTGTGCCTGAAACTGAAGTAGCAACCACTGTAGAGCTTTTGCAACTGGGAAGATATTGTCTGTGTAACTTAAACCTGCTAGCACCATTAGGGATGGGCACAAACCAGCTCACGAACTAAAGTTCATGACAAGTTTTGGCTGGTTCGGGGTTCACAAAGTGATGTTTGTGGAAGGGTAACTGGCACAAACATTCCATGAACTTTCATGCTGTTCATGGTGGTTCATGAATGGATCCATTTCCATACAGACTGTCTCCACTCAATTGTTTAGAAAACTTCAAAGCAATTCTCCACCCTTGGAAACACCAATAGGAGTGCTCCAAAGATTTACAGGCACTGCTGGCTGCCAATAACAGAGTTCTCATTCTGCTATATGGGATCAGAATGCTTTATATCAGCTCAGCTCCAAAGCCTCTCCTCTGTTGGCTGCTGGCAGTTAGAGAGACACCAGGGAACTTGTTAAAAGCAGAGCACATCCATTATTCCTGTTTGTGAACACCTCTCCCCTGGCGAGGTTTGGGTGTTAGGTGGACTCAGGGCTCTGAGCCACCCCGTTTTTCTACTCACCCCATTTCCATTTCATTTATTAGCTTCATTGACCCGAGGTCTTAAGCCAAACATGCAAACAGCAACTATAAAATGCATTACATATAATTACAAGAAATTTAGACAGAACGTCTTTACAATAAAAGCTAGTAAATATGCTCTCGATCAGTAATATCAGACCACATTTTATAAACTTCAATGAATTCTATAAAATCCCATGATATTATGGAAATTAGTTTTAAAATTTTAAAATTGTATACAAAAGGTAGTTATAACATTTCAAAGCTGCTTTAAAAATAGCACTATTGAAAGATATTTTGCCACCAAGCGAGTCATTTCAGGGTCCTCATCAGCTAATAGTATGGTTATCACCCAGGGATCCATAGGGAGGTGATATCTTTGTAAAATAGGAGTAATCCAGCAGGAGCTGGGGTCAATCCATTGGTGGCAAAATAACATAAGATGATCTAAGGTCTCTATTGCACCTGATCCATAGTCACACAATCTATTTGAGTACTGTATTTTAGCAAAACGGCCACTTAGCTCTGCAGTTGGAAAAACATTCAACCTTGCAAGCGTGAAGACATATCTAGATCTGGGGGATGTAAGGAAGCTCATATATGAGGGAGTTTTCTTAGGTGGAACAATCCCTAAGGCAGAGTTGGAGCATACTCGCCTAGCACGAATTGAAGTGCTGAGTCAGTCAATGTTTGTCACCCTCAATCTCATCAGATTTAGCGCTTCTTGATAATTTAAATTATTAAGCACCATAGGGGCGAGACCAATCCGTTCCAGCTTGTTATCTATATGTTTTGCCCACGTACATTTATAGTTATCCCCTTTTAAAAGATAAAGAAGACCTCCTTGAGCATTAGGTGTCATATAAAGAACTTTCAGTCTCAATTTAAAGGCTGCCTTCCAGGCTCTTGACTCAAAGGAGCATTGTGCGAATTCTT
>NW_015160235.1:313785-320401 GCF_001447785.1 Gekko japonicus
TTAGAAAAAACCATTATTTTTGATTTCTCATAATTGATCATCAGCCCCTCTTGGATACAGTAATCAGTAAAAGCATTCACTAGCTTACGCAAGCCAACTTCTGATCTGGATAGCAGCACTGCATCATCTGCATAAAGTAGTATAGGAACTTCATGTCCCGCTAGTATGGGTGTGTGACAGATTGGTTTTTTTTCATATATGGGACTATATCATTTATATAAAGATTAAAAAGCATGGGGGCTAATAAGCATCCTTGCTTAACACCTTTAGAGAGATGAATGGTATTTGTAAGTTGCCCATCTACTCCGCAACGAATTTGTGCAGTAGGATTCTTGTACAGTTTGTAAATCAGCCAAAGAAGTCTTTTGTCTAAAGATGTTTTGGACAATTTGGCCAAGAGGCGGCATCTGGGGACTGAATCAAATGCTGCCCTGAGATCCATAAATGCTGCATAAAGGGAACCCTTTGAATAAGAAGAGTATTTATCGGCAAGATGATACAGTACTACGCAATGGTCTAAGGCTGAGACTCCATTTCTAAATCCCACTTGCTCAGGGTAAATTATAGATTCCGTTTCAATCCAGTCCAGCAGTTTATGATTTAAAAAAGCTGCATACACTTTGCCTATTACTGAAAGCAGGCTTATAGGCCTATAGTTAGTAGGAACTGTTTTTGGGCCTTTCTTATGTATTGGAACTATCACTGCATGCTTCCATGATTGGGGAATAATGCCAGATTCATTGATTTGAGTAAAAAGAGGGGCTTAACTACTGGGTGCCTTGGCTGAGGACCCACATTTTATACCTTCCTGATTGTGAACCACTCTCCCCTGCTGGGGTTTGGGAATGTTAGGCAGACTCAGGGCTTTGAACCACCCTGCCTCTCTGCCCATGCTGAGTGCTTCGGCTGAGGACCCAGGTTTTATACCCTCCTGATTGTGAACTCCTCTTCTCTGCCGGGGTATGGGTGTTAGGTGGACTCAGGACTCATGGCCATGCAAGAGAGGTCGGGCCAGATAACAGCCTTGCATGACAAGTACTCCAGGGGATCAGCATCAGCAGTCTCAGGGGACTTGGCAAGGTACTCCCTCATTATCAGTTCTGCAAATCCTCCACCATTGCACACCTGGCATCCCCACCACTGCTGACCTCCTGTTTCACTACTGACAACCAGTAGTGCACGACTTTGCCTTGTTAGAGAGCTGAGCCTTGACCATTGCTGCTGCAGCCAGTAAAAGGCTACGTCCTCCATGAGGGAGGACAGTTGGCCAGCCACGGCAATCATCTTGCCGATGAAACAAGTGACTGCTTCCTGGGCCCTCCACATAGTCCTTATGACTTCTTGGAGGGTGGCCCACTTTGATGTCCCACCCTCGGCAGCCCGAGAGTGGAGAGCCTTTCTTGGGGAGGCCTCCTGCTTCCCCTCCACTTTTTCTTGCTGAGAGGGAGTGGGCCTTTTCTTCCTCCCGCTGGCTTCCAGTCTTTCCTCCGGTGGCAACATAGTTGGGTGAATGCGGAGGACAGTGGACAAATATTGGAAGTTTGTGCCCCTCTGGACATGGGTGTGGCACACCTGCCACTTTGCCACACAGGGGTCACTGGGTAGGGTGCAGAAGTGTTTCCAAACTGTGGGCTGAAAACAGGGCTCCAGGATTGGAGAAAGTGGGAGGCACAGCTGCTTTCTTGTGCTGGGCTGGGAAGGGCCATGGAGGGGGGTACTTGAGGCAGGAGCAGCAACAGGGAGTCGGGATGTGGAAGGGGAGGATGCTTCCCCACCCCGAATCACTGGTGTCAGAGTCCTACTCTCCAAAGAGTGTTAGCAACTGCCAGTGTCTGGGCAGTGCTAACAACTATCTCTACAGAGCCCCAGAAACAGATTGGGGGAAGAATGTGCTGAGACCTCTGGTAATTCCCTGCTAGGGCTGTCATGCCTGCCCCTGCTGATGCCATGCCTGCCCTTGCTGATGCCCCTGAGGAGGCACCTGCCAGCCAGGAGCCTGTGGACTTACAGGCTCCTGAGGACAGTACTGCAGCAGAAAGGCAAAGACTGGATCCTGTAGCTGAAAGCTATCTAAGTGGTGAAGAGGATAGAGCCTCCCAGGGAACACCTGCAAGGGATCAGTCTCTGCTGCAGCCCAGTAGTTCATCAGACTCGCCCCCACCTGTAACCAGGCTCCGGAATGTAAGGAGACAGCAGCTGAGAGAGCGAAGGCAGAATGCACGCATGCGTGCCAGAAGATCTCTCAGCCCTGACTATTGGCAGGATCCTGACCTTGCTCCCGGCTAGCTAATGAGTTGATTAGCTAGCACTGTATATCTGCAAGTCTGTTGCCAGCAGTCATTTGTGCTGGCAAATGTTGTTTGTCAGGACCTGAATCCTTGCATCTCTGCTCCAGACCTTGTGGAATTCTTATCAGCTTGATCCTCGGCTTTTGACCCTCGGCTTCGTTGACCTTCGTTCATCTCTGACTCCACTGGTATCGTGATTTATGGACTTGAAACCTTGGTATGTCTGACCCTGCTTCTGGACTGTGATTTAAACCTGTTTGAACCTTGCTACCTGATTTGCTCGGCTTGACCTCGGACTGTTCCTGGACTTTGGCTTACTTACGTCACGCCCCCTGGTCCTGCCGTGACAAGGGCCAGGCTCTAGTGGGCTGGCAGGATGGGTGCCCAGGAGATGGGGGCCTGTAGTATGCAGGAGGTGGAGGACTTCTCCCCATGATTAGCACCCTTTGCACCCACTTTCACCCTCATGGCACAAAGAGGGGTTCACACTCAGGAGGGGTGGGAAGGTATAAACTTGGGAGACCATTTTGGGGGGGCTCTGTAACTGATACCCCAGAAAGGTAATCCACCCTCAGTTTGGGAAGATTGTAGAGGAGCAGGCAGCAGGGTGAGGTTCCCAATGTATTTGGAATGTGTACCTTGCAGGGGGTCCATTCTATACACTTTTGAACCTGCGCAGAACATTTTCCCCAAAAGCACTTTCCTGGCTTGACCTTAGTCCTGTTGGTTTTGCACTGCTACAGTGGCACTGGTTCTGCTGGGCACATTGCACTGGTTCTGCTGGGCTTGTAAAAATGCCCCTTGCTTTCACTTTCTACTGCAGAGATTTTCTAGCTTGACCTCAGTCCTGTTGGGTTTGCAGTGCCACAGTGGCACTGGTTCTGCTGGGCTTGCAGAAATGCCCCCCACCTTCAATTTCTACTGCAGAGATTCTCTGGTGCTTTGATTTCATTCTTCTGGGCTTCTATTGCCCTTGCTTTTTTTGCTGTTTTTCCCCCTCCATTGGAAACAATGGAGGATGGGGGCACCTTCTTTGGGGGGTTGCAACTCAGACCCCATATATCCAATCCTCACTGGTCTTTACATGCAGATAGAGGAGAGTCAGCCAGAGATCTCCTGTGAGTTTGGTGTCTCTAACTTGCACAGAATCCATTCTATACACTGCTGAACTTCCTGAATCTGTCCCTGTCATTTACCCAGAAAGCACTTTTCTGGGGGCACCTTCTTTGCGGGGCTGTAACTCAGACCCCATAAATCCAACCCTCACCAAACTCAAAGGGCAGGTAGAGGAGAGTTAGCCAGAGATCTCCTATGAATTTCTAGCACACCAGAGGGGCATTCTACTGTGTCACAAGCCTCACGAACCAAACCGGTTCCCATATTTGTGGGAACACCACAAATCACGAACCAAGCCACATTTTACCAGTTCCTTCCCATGCTTAAGCATCATAGGTACCACGCTGTGAACCAGCTGAAGGTTCCAAACAGCCTTTAAACTCCACATAGAATGCATTGTAGTAGTCCAACAAGGACTACCAATCAGAGTATGGATAAATATGGACAAATCACTGTGGCCAAATAGCACAGAGAATGTTATGACAGAACTCTTGGCATATGTACTGTGGGGCGAGAGACTCCCGTGAGGCAAACCCAGGAGATTTCAAGTCCCCGCCGGGAGATTGGCTTGGCAGATACACAAGGTTTTTTAAGTCTGCATGAGTCTGCTAAATTACTCTGAGAGCACAATGAGTTACTGAGAGCACAAGCTTTGCAACATTCAAAGACAATATTGGCTGTGAGAAGAACACAGTGTGATTTTTAGTTAGAAGCATCTAAGAGTAACGATTTCACTGTACAATGTGTGAGCTTGGATTTTTCCTTTGAATAAAACATTGCTGACAGCCTGTCAGAGAGAGGGAGTTGGGACAGAGAGACAGAGCTGATCAGTAAGCTTCAAGAAATCCATTTTGGTGTGTCGTTATTGAACCCTGACAAAGTCTACAATGTACAGCTGTATACAACCTGTAGTGTATCACGCCCTGTCAGTGCCGGGCATGCCTGGACATGCCCAGGCACAAACACCACTATCTTCATGCCAAAAGACAATGGGCCAGTAGGATCCTAGCCAGGCCTAATGAAAGGGCTAGGTCCCAGGCCAAGAGGCCAAGAGGTCTCTTGGGCATTGTAAATAGCCTATCGGGAGTGGGGGGGGGTGTTTGGTGGTGGGTTTCTCTGAGGGAATATAAGCCGGCCTTTGAGCCGGTTAAGGTGTCTTTGTTCCTGACTAAATAAAGGTATGCTTAGCTGAAATCACTCTCCGTATGCATACTTTTCACAACCCAAGAGTTGTGCCTTGGTATCCATTCAAGTGAAGAGGGAATACATCTCTCAGACGGTCCACGGCTTCACTGGTGCCCTTATAAACACTGCTAGCCACAAACAAACCCTTGAGTTGTTGTTTGTGCTGCTGGCCTGGCCTTGCTTACTACAAGGAGCAAGGTCCAAGCAATTCAAGTCATCCTTCAACTGTGTGGTTGTGTGAATAAGGAACAAGTGGGAAAGGAACAGGGTTTCAAGTGTAGATAGAAAAGGGCTGTTAAATCTGTGTGACCACAAAATCCTGGAAAATTTCACTTATGAAAATGATCCTAAAACTTACTCCTGCAAATAGTGAGAAGATTTAGTTGAGGTGAAAATAAGCACATATTTCTGGCACTAGTCATCAGCATAAATTTAGTATTGGTATGGTAGGTCACGTACGCCCTGCATCCACTGTTGCCATTTTCCTCACCCAGCAACCAGGTTGCTCTTGTCGCCAGATGAATCATTAACGCCTGCCCTTGCTATATTTTAATTCTCTGCAGCATTTTTCGTGTGCTACAAACTGTAGGTGAGACTAAAAGCCATGCATATAGCACCCATAAGAGATTCCCCCCCCCCCCATAAACCAGCAGGATTTATTTTGTAATAAATGTTTTGTTTGTTTGGGGAAATACCTATTGTGAGCAGACATGCATATAGAGCTTCCCATTTTACTCACAAAAATAATGTGAGGCGACACTTCTATGAGCAAACTGTGTAACGTGAGGAATGGCCTTAATCAACACTTTGAAATAAACATCATCTTGATTAACAGCTGTTAGTTGATATTGAAATAATAAATCGATAAGGAGTTATCTTGGATGACAACATGGGGAGCCAAACTGACATTTCAG
Source organism: Gekko japonicus (assembly GCF_001447785.1). Lineage (NCBI taxonomy): Eukaryota > Metazoa > Chordata > Lepidosauria > Squamata > Gekkonidae > Gekko > Gekko japonicus. The sequence continues at coordinate 319,289 of NW_015160235.1, forward strand.
TGTAACCTAATTGGCAAATTCTGTACTACACTCAGCAGAAGAAATAATCAGTGTGCCATTTGAAGGGAATTAAACACAATGATGGTGACTAATAGTAACCATGGAAATGAAAAGGCAGTGGATAGAGCCCAATGCACAAACCTGTCTGGCATCCTCAATGAGCAGAAAATAGGAGCATGATTAATTTTGTACACATGAAAGCAAGATCTGTTGATGGCAATTATATGGAGGACAAAGAAAGCAAAGCCCATAGAATATTTTCAGTGATTTAGGATATTCAGGATATATTATTTCCCATCACTAAAATGAAAATACCTTTGATGTTGATGGATCGAGAATGCAATGGAGATTGCTTGGATTAATAGCATACAGGGGAATTTGAGAGGAAACTACAAACTGATTTCAGAACAGGACTAGTGACAACCTACCTGAAAAGGGTAAATAAATAGAACAGCTGAAAAGTACGCAGACGGAGAGTGATTTCAGCAAAGCGTACTTTATTCGATCAGGAACAAGACAACTTTGGCCGGCTCGCAGGCCGGCTTATATCCCCCGAGAAACCGCCACCCAAAACACACCCCTATAGGTTATTTACAGTGGCCGAGAGTCCCATAGGCTCTCAGACGGGAACCTAGCCCTGATTGGAGAGGGCTAGGATCCGCATAGTCCATTGTCTCTTGGAGCGAAGCTCGACATTTGTCTCTGGACTTGTCTGGACTTGTCTGGACTGGATATATTACAACAGCTGAGGAGAGTTCTGTCTTGAAAGGGAGAGCTGGATTTATGGGATGTTAATACTGACTAGTGGTCTATACCAAATGACAACCCATGACTGACTCACATTCTAAAGTAAGAAAAGTGAACCAAAAAGTTATGTAGCTGTTGAAAGCCAACTACTTAACCCCATGGATACATGGTACCCTATAATTGAAAAAATGAATTTAGATTAGTTTGAATGGGAACATATTAAAACTCCCAAATACAAAACCCTTTTATATGGATAAGGATGGGGCACAAAAAAAAAGTTTAGTTCTAATATCTTACATACTTAGCTAGTTATAGAAGAAGAAGAAGGAGGAGAAGGAGGAGGAGAAGAAGGAGGAGGAGAAGAAG
>NW_015160235.1:320567-329885 GCF_001447785.1 Gekko japonicus
CTTTCCCTTCCCCTCCCCACAACAGACACCCTGTGAGGTGGGTGGGGCTGAGAGAACTCTGACACAAACTGCTCTTTTTCAAGGACAGCTGTGCCAGAGCTTGTGACTGACCCAAGGTCACATCAGCAGGTGCAAGTGGAGGAGTGGGGAATCAAACCCGGTTCTCCCAGATTAGAGTCCACGCACTTAACCACTACCCTGCAGGGGTAAGCGCAACCATAACACAATTGTCTAACCAAAATACAGAAAATACTATCGCACTATTTTTATTGTTTATTAGTACCATCTATAACCGGTTCTTTTTCTCTTTTTCATCGTTTGCATGTAACACAACTGTACAATTTGTTAAAATTCAACAATTTCCAATAAAAAGTGTTTTTTTAAAAAGTAGCTAAGCATGTTATTAAATATGTGACTGCAGTCTAATGTGAGAAGCCAATGCCACAAAAAGTGTTGTTTAGCAACTACAACTATGGTCCATGAATAAATATGTTTTATTTATTTATTTAAGCATTTCTATGCTACCTTTTCTCCCAAATATGCTCCCTAAGATGGCAAGCATCAAAACATTTCAGGATTGGATCAGCATTTAAAATAAAGTCTATGTAAAACAAACAGTTCAATAAAAACCCAAACACACAAACACACACTACCCAATAAGGGAGGAGGGCCAATAATAGTTACTGAGGTGAGGGTATGCCAAACAAAACCAAAAAGCCTTCACCCACTGACAGAAGACAACAATAGAGGGAGGCAGATGAATCTCCCCGGGGAGTGAGTTCTAAATTTTCAGCACCATGACTGAGGAGGTCTTTTCTTGGGTTGTCACTCTTCTAGCCTCAGATAGCGAGGGCACCCAAAGCAAGGCCTTCAAAGATGACTGGAGTGGTTGGGTAAGTTTATATGGGAGAAGGTGGTCCTTAAGGTATGCTGGCCCCAAGCCATATAGGCTTTTAAAGGTCAATACCAGAACCATGTATTGAGCCTGGAAGCCATCATAGAGCACCGTTCCAAATATATTATACATATGTAGTGCATATATTACTCCTGCATAGGGTTGCCAAGTCCATCTTCCACCCCCAGCGGGGGACTTTGGGGGCATAGGGAGCGGGGCATCCCCAATGTGATAACGTCACATTAGGGACGTCCGCCGCTCCCCCCACCCGCCCGTGTGCCAGATCTCCAGAAACGGCAGTTCCCTGCACTTAAAAGAGCCGGCATTTCCCTTTTAAATGCAGGAGCCGGCGTTTCCCCTTTAAGAGCAGCTGCGTTTCCCTTTTAAGAGCACGAAGCTGGCATTTCCCTGCAAGCTTGCGGAGATCAGGCTTGGGAGGAAACACGGGTTCCACACACTTGAAGGGAGAGAGATGGGTGGCTGTGGGTGTTGGGGGTGGGGCTTCCCCCGCCGGCCATCTGGCCGCCGGCGGATAGAACCCCCCCAAAATAGGGGACCCTGGCAAACCGGGGGGTTGGCAACCCTACTCCTGCAGCTACTAACACGTACATGATGATTACTGTTGCCTGCCTCCCAATTGTCACCTGCATCTCCCCTATTCCATCCTCATTCCAGCAAGCCATTCCTTGCCTATCTGGCAGGGCAGGAGCTTTCTTTCAGTGATAGAATATATGTGGTGTATGCAGAACACCCCAAGTTCAAGCCCTTGCAAATAGAGCTAAACGATCTCAGGCAGTAAGTATTTGGTAAGATTTATTTATTTTTTTGATGAAGTGTTTGGACACCTACTGTCAGATAGAGAGGACAATAATTATCTGCATAAACCAGTGGTCTGACCTAGTATAAGGTAGCTTGATGCATTCATAGATATTGAAATGGGATTTAGAAAGATCTTGCAGGTTCCTTAAAGAACTTGTTGCAAAGCAACTCAATATGCTTATTTATATACCATACAACTTGGGACTAGAGGCCCTAACTGCAATGACTCCAGTGGCCATCTAATAACTGCTATTCCTGGTTCTTCCTCTAAGATTCCAACAGCAGGCAGATGGCCCATCCTCCAAACATCAAGTATTTAATAACTTATAATAATTTTGTATACTTCTTTACTAGAACTGAGTGCTTACTGCTTTATGTTCTTAACAGTTTACAGCAGGGGTCATTTTGTAGAAAAAGAGGTGCAGGAGCTCATTAGCACAACTCATTAGCATAACTTATTTGCATATGCCACACCCCCTGACATCACTGGAAGTGTGTCAGAAGGCAACACCCACCGCTCAGGCTCCACTGGACTGTTTCGGATTGCTAGCTATTGGGGGGGCGGAACATGCAGATCTGTCCTCGCAGAGGAGGGAGAGCTTGTACCTGAATTCAGCTTGGTCTTAAAGGTGCCACTGGACTGTTTTGGACCAGGGGGCCGGGGGGAGCTCTGCAACTTACCTGGCTGCTTCTTGCTCTGACTGAGGGCTGCTGGGAGCAGGGGGTGGGGCTTGTTGCATGTGCCCGTCCCCTGGGCTCTTTACTGCCAGAGCTCCACTCCTGTGCGCTCCTGCAGGAAATGACCCCTGGTTTACAGAAAATTCTTAGTGATAGATGTGGGTTTTGGCACGTATGTCACTGGGCATCTCCAAAGGATGACTCACAGCCTTTTCTTTTACCCGGCACACTATGGTTTTGCCTCTAACATACTGAGCTGGGGAGGGCCATAACATAATTTGTTTGGTCCCCATATAAACATGGGCTGCACATGCATGACCTCATAAATTGCATAAATCTCATGAATCATTAAAGGAAACCCCTACTTTTATTTCATGGTAATAGAATCACAGCCCAGGCTGGAACCCACTGAGTTCCTGGGGCCCCATAAATTGACCCCCTAATGCTTGGGAAGAAATCACAAACAATGGGAAGAAATCACAACCAATGAGGTGGGAATGCAGGACTAACTATATCTTAGCCAGGTCTACAGTCTCTCCTTCTTCTGTTCAGGAGTGCCTCAAATTTCCATTGTCTGTTTCCCTTGTGGCATCAACAGCTTAGTTACAGACCACTAAAGCCCAACAGAGCACATTTCAGTGATATTAGTACACAATGACAATTGCCTAGAATCAGAGTTATAGAAGAGAAGTAGAAAATTCCTTTTAAAACATTTAATGTATCTAATCTGTTCTTGTTTGGTTTTATTGGTTGCTGTTTTGACTCAACCTTCTCATTTCTGATGGCTTTATACATTGTATATTTCATTTACTGTGGCCCACCTTGAGAATTATTGGACAGAAAGGTAGGTCATAAATCCTCTAAATCAGTAAATATGTGTTAACTTCTCCCACTCTGCACACAAAACATTTAGAGTTTCCAGGGCTTTTTTTGTAGAAGAAGCCCAGCAGGAACTCATTAGCATAACAGGCCACACCCAACAGCAGAAACTCATCAGCATATTAAGTCACACCCCTGACAGTGCAGCTCATTAGCCTATTAGGCCACACCCTCCATGCCTTCCCTTGGCTTGCCTGGGCGTCCTGCGGGCAAGCCGGCACTTGGACAGGCTGGGGGAGGCACGGGATTTAAATGCCTCCCTGATCCTTCCAGGGGCCTCCCTGGCACACCCACCTCGGAGTCACGGGGGGGGGGGCGCTCTCCAGGCCTTCCCTCTGTAGCCAGGCACGCAGAGGTTTTGGCTATAGTGGGCATGGCCAACTCTGAAGCCAGCTGGAACTCCGTTCCTGTGCGTTCCTGCCCAAAAATACCCCTGAGAGTTTCAAAGTTCAATAAATGCTAGCATGAGGGGCAGTTTCAGCTCCCGGGTCAAGCAGATAATATTGCATCACCAAACAGGATCAGGTGGAAGGTAAGAGCCATTATTTAGTCAACATTGGCAACCATACATATATATATACACACACACTTTTAACTGGTATTAAATTAATGCTGATGCTGATAACAAATACAGCTGTGTGGCATGTAAATGTGGCAATTACAACTTGCTGCTGCTTCAGGCAGAGGAGCACAGCATGACTTCAGCCACAGCGGGAGAATGTGCTGGATGCTAATGTATGAAAATGAACCAGAACTTTGTGTTTGCTCCATAAATCAATGGGATCAACATGTTTAACATTTTGACCTCTCTTATTGTCATAATTTGTTATAGTCTAAGCATCTCCAGCCTTGTGCCTTGTTTACTGACAAAGGGAATTCTGAGGAGTGATCTAAGAAACTTGGTTTAATATCAGCAGCTAGACACCTCATATGAAGGCAAATCCTATAAGCCATTATTTTCCACACTGCTTCTACATGGAAGTTTCATTAAAGTTTATCTGTTTAAAACATTTCCAACCCACCTTACCTCCTTGGAGTCAATGTTCGGAGACATTCATGTGACAATGTTCTTTTCTGCAATCGTTCCCAAACCTGATCTGGTACTATCTTTTTTTGAAAGATTATAGTCAACATATGTTTGTATGCTAAGTGGATGGGAAGATGTGCATTTTTGCAGGTCCTGCCCACATTGGCGCCATTTTCCTTGTCTCAGTCCCTGCAGCTGCTATCCTACGATCACCACCAGAAGGCTGTTTTCAGCATTTAAAAAAGCTAGTAAATGACATGCTGCTGTAGTGTTATAACATTATAACAATCTATTTACAAGTTCCTCTAAATTTCTAGCTTTCATTTTTAAACAGTTTCTAGCACTTTTTGTTAAGAACATAAGAGAAGCCAATGTTGGAGCAGGCCAACGGCCCATCCAGTCCAACACTCTGTCACACAGTGGCCAAAAATACCAGGTGCCATCAGGAGGTCCATCAGGGGGCCAGGATACTAGAAGCCCTCCCACTGCTGCCCCCCCCAAAAAAACCCAAGAATACAGAGCATCCCTTGCCCCAGACTGAGAGTTCCTATCTATACCTTGTGGCCAATAGCCACTGATGGACCTCTGCTCCATATGTTTATCTAATTCCCTCTTGAAGCCATCCATGCTTGTAGCCACCGCCACCTCCTGTGGAAGTGAATTCCATGTGTTAATCACTCTTTGGGTGAAGAAGTACTTCATTTTATATGACTGCTCAGCAATTTCATGGAGTGCCCACGAGTTCTTGTATTGTGAGAAAGGGAGAAAAGTACTTCTTTCTCAACCTGCTCTATCCCATGCATAATCTTAAAAACCTCGATCATGTCACCCCTCAGCCATCGTTTCTCCAAGCTAAAGAGCCCCAAGTGCTTTAACCTTTCTTCATAGCCAAAGTGTTCCAACCCTTTTATCATTCTAGTTGCCCTTTTCTGCACTTTTTCCAATGCTATAATATCCTTTTTGAGGTGTGGTGAACAGAACTGTACACAGTACTCCAAATGAGGTTGCACCATTGATTTATACAGGGGCATTATGATACTGGCTGATTTGTTTTCAGTTCCCTTTCTAATAATCCCCAGCATAGCATTGACCTTTTTTATTGCAGTCGCACACTGTCTCGACATTTTCAGTGAGTTATCTACTACGACTCCAAGATCTCTCTCTTGGTCAGTCTCTGCCAGTTCGGACCCCATCAACATGTATTTATAGTTAGGATTTTTGGCTCCAATGTGCATCACTTTGCACTTGGCCACATGGAACCCCATTTGCCACGTTGATGCCCACTCGCCCATCCTCGACAGATCCCTTTGGAGTGCCTCACAATCCTCCCTGGTTCTCACCACCCTGAACAACTTTGTGTCATCTGCAAATTTAGCCACTTCACTGCTTACTCCCAACTCCAAATCATTAATAAACAAGTTAAAAAGCATTGGACTGAGTACTGATCCCTGTGGTACCTCACTGCTTACCCCCCTCCACTGAGAAAATTGCCCATTTATACTCACTCTCTGTTTCCTATTAATTAGCCAGTTTTTGATCCACAAAAGGACTTGTCCTTTTATCCCGTGACTATTGAACTTACTTAGGAGCCTTTGCTGAGGAAGTTTATCAAAAACTTTCTGGAAGTCAAGGTAAACAACCTATTGGGTCCCCCTTGTCCACATGTTTGTTCACTCCCTCAAAGAACACTCACAGGTTGTTCCTGAGCCATGCCTTTCCCCTTACCTCTCTCCAATGAAAAGGGCTTTCCACTTTATATAAAATGAAAGCTGTGAATTCAGAGAAACAAGCAGATAGATGGGGGGCCTGTGGAAAGGGAAGTGTGGGGAAACTGCTGTGTGGCTGCTCCATTGCCACTGTGAATGCCTCTGCATTGCTACATGGAGGATCATCATGTGGAAGCAGCCTAACTTGCAAATGACGTGTGGTGCTTATAAAGATTGCAGGGGACTCAGTTATGTTTCAAAATATTTTGCTTTGTTCTAGAACAAAGCAAGAGAGAAACAAAGTTTGGGGCATAGCTCGTAGGGTGGGGAGAGAAAACTGGTTGTTTTCTCTAATGAGAGTGTTTGCTGATCTGTAACTATGTCTACACTAAGGTTTCGATTTGCTATGATTCCATCTGTTTTGGCAGATGGTGCAACTTACAGTACCTCAGCAGCTACAAAAATAAGGATGCAAAGAGGGAAAACAATAGAGTTATTAGTGAATGTGAAATAGATTTGGTTTCAGGGAACTTGAGATCTGACTAGATGTCACACTAGGATAACATGGTATTTGCATGGAACAATTTAGATATGCTTTCTATAGTATTTCAATCTTAGCTTGCAAAGAGGGAACAGTAGAAGGAAATAAGACTTAAGAATGTGTTAGCTATAGTTATTTCTTTCTTTAGCAAACATGTTTAACTATAGTTAACACATTCTTCTTTCCTTCTACTTTTTCTTCTCTGAAACCTAAGATTGCAATACTGTATAAAGCATATCTAAATTGTGTAAATTCTTTTCCTTCATTTGTTTTTAATTTGTGAACAGGACATGTTGTTTGCTTTGTATATTGTAAACAAATAATTTTTAAAAGAATGTGTATTGTAGCCTTTACTAACTCTGGTTTTTAAAAATCTTATCAGTTATGAGAATAGAGTTTGAATGTGTAGCTTAAAAATCTTTGGCCTTAAGCTAAACCAGTTTCATAAATGTGTAACTGGGTAGGTGCTGCTGCTGCTATACGTGAGAGGAGAAAATAGATGGGTATGTGTCTGGACATGGAAGAAAGCCATCACCTTATGGTGTGGTCTATGTGAAAGAAGGATTCATTTGATGGATTCCTGTCATTCTTGCAGCAATGTATCTAGCCACTGGATTCAACCAGATGGTCCATGAATTCAGCTGAACTGAAAATTTTGTATCCAGTAGGAGAGAAAGTATAAGAACAGTAGTCAGTGTAGACTACCGATACAAGTGTGTAGAGGTCAAAGGCAACAGAAAGGACTCCTGAAGTTCACTAGTAGGAAAGAAGTCAGAGGACTAGTAATTGGAATGCCATGAAGGAACCAAAACCAAGGAAGGAAGGCAGTGCAGGCTGGAGGTTCCAGACAGGAACAGAGGTGGAGTAGGCTTGGCCCAGAACTGGAAATTAAATTGGGCAGGTATCATTACTGGAGAGAAATTAGAAGACTTTTTGGTACAACAGCCAGGACAGCATCAGTAGGACAGCCATCCACATATTAATTTATTGCAAGCCAGCAGAAAATAAAATATACATACATGCAACCAGGGCTTTGGTTGGGGGTGGGGGTGCCGGAACTCTCAAGAGGAAAATGAAGTTTTCAGTCTGCATACTGAAAACTCATATATTTTTAAACATTTTTAAAGAATTTTGTTGAAGAGGTTCCAGAACTCCGTTCTGGCACATTCCCCCAGAAAAAAAGCCCTCCCAATGAGTCCTCAAAAGTCCCACGCTTATGGGAGGGAATCTCATCCCTCTGGTCCTTCCCTCCGCACTATGTCCACTTTCCTTTCTTCTCTCCCCCTCACAGCCCCTGAAGTTTCTCCCTTTTCCCCGTTTCCTTCCTTCACTCTGACTTACATTTCTCAATTTCCCCCTCACCTACCACTTCCCCTCCAGCCTTTCCCACCTTCTCTCTCTCCAGCCCTCGTCCCTGTCCTGTGCTTCATTCTTCCTCTCCCTTTCTCCTTCTTTGTTGTCTGCCCACTCTTCCCCTCTGACTCAATTCAGATTTCAATATGAAACTGAAGCAACCATTTTGGGTTACCTAGGCAACTGCAGATTGATGGCTGCCACGTTCTCATGAGGCAGTCTCAGCATTTTAATACTTTTGACGTTTTTATGTCTTCTTTCAAACAAAACAAAGATACACACACTCCAATCTGTAGAAACAACTCTCCTTTCTGTACCTGGACCAGTTGTACAGATTTTTTGGTTGAGAAAATGGCACTGGCAGAAGGTTGAAGCCCCCTCTCCTTCACACCATAGTCTTAGGCCCTTACATCTTTCAGGAACTTAGTTACTAGCAGTGTTCTCTCTAAGCTGAGTTAGTGAGAGCTAGCTCACAGTTTTTTAGCCTCTGGCTCACACTGTCATGGCAGGACCAGGGGGCGTGACGCAAGCAAGCAAAAGTCCAGGAACAGTCCGAGGTCAAGCCGAGCAAATCAGGTAGCAAGGTTCAAACAGGTTTAAATCACAGTCCAAAAGCAGGGTCAGACATACCAAGGTTTCAAGTCCATAAATCACAATGATACCAGAGGAGTCATAGATGAACGCAGGGTCAACGAAGCCGAGGATCTGTTGGATCCCCAAGCATCGAGAATAAATCCACGTTTTCTAGAAAAGCAAAATTTATTTCAAAGCATTGGAAAGACACTCAAACACGTTCTTTGTTAGAACTGACTACAAACAGTTAGGGCAAGCATAATAAAGGGATTTGAAACAGATACAGAACCAATGGGTCACTTTCCCGCTGGCGGGTGAAAGGAAACGGTTGCGCGCTCATTCCCTGAAAACCAGGCTATCTCCAGACATAACACAGGTGCAGTTCTCAGGCTCTAAAAGCAACAAGCTGGCAATGAAGCGAACTCCCCCAGTACGTCCTCCAGTTGTTTGGCTTAGGCATTACAGCAGAGTAAAATAATAGCACACAGGCAAGGGGGGGGACTGAAAACCAGGCTATCTCCAGACATAACACAGGTGCAGTTCTCAGGCTCTAAAAGCAACAAGCTGGCAATGAAGCGAACTCCCCCAGTACGTCCTCCAGTTGTTTGGCTTAGGCATTACAGCAGAGTAAAATAATAGCACACAGGCAAAAGGGGGGGGGTAGCAACTGTACAGAAGAACCAGCAACACAGAACTCCATGGCAGCTTGCTGCCCCCTCAAAAATACACATTAACCACCGTCTCCCGGGCTGGGCGGGAGTACTCCCGGATTGGGCGGGAGACCTCCCGGTTTGGCCGGGAACTTCATGTGGAACTCACGAAGCAGATAAGGGGCCCGAATATCCCC
>NW_015160235.1:330004-330165 GCF_001447785.1 Gekko japonicus
GCTCACGGACCGCAAAAGGTCCAATAACCTTCCAACCCAGTTTCTTACTAGGGCGTAGCATTTTGATGTTCTTCGTAGACACATAGACAAGGTCCCCAGGTTTTAAATCCAATCCCACCACCCGACCCTTATCCGCCTGGGCCTTATAGGCTGCTTTAGCA
>NW_015160235.1:334800-345925 GCF_001447785.1 Gekko japonicus
TGTGGAGGTCGTTGGGACCGATCCCGCGTCCCCCTCCGTGTTAGGAATGGTTCCCTCTGTCCCGCTCATGATCTCGCCAGACTCGGGACGACAGGAACGATGACAGTTCTAACAATATGTTGGATCCCCAAGCATCGAGAATAAATCCACGTTTTCTAGAAAAGCAAAATTTATTTCAAAGCATTGGAAAGACACTCAAACACGTTCTTTGTTAGAACTGACTACAAACAGTTAGGGCAAGCATAATAAAGGGATTTGAAACAGATACAGAACCAATGGGTCACTTTCCCGCTGGCGGGTGAAAGGAAACGGTTGCGCGCTCATTCCCTGAGAACCAGGCTATCTCCAGACATAACACAGGTGCAGTTCTCAGGCTCTAAAAGCAACAAGCTGGCAATGAAGCGAACTCCCCCAGTACGTCCTCCAGTTGTTTGGCTTAGGCATTACAGCAGAGTAAAATAATAGCACACAGGCAAAAGGGGGGGGTAGCAACTGTACAGAAGAACCAGCAACACAGAACTCCATGGCAGCTTGCTGACATAATCAAGCCGATAAGAATTCCACAAGGTCTGGAGCAGAGATGCAAGGATTCAAGTCCTGACAAACAACATTTGCCAGCACAAATGACTGCTGGCAACAGACTTGCAGATATACAGTGCTAGCTAATCAACTCATTAGCTAGCCGGGAGTGAGGTCAGGATCCTGTCAATATTCAGGGCTAAGAGATCTTCTGGCACGCATGCGTGCATTCTGCCTTCGCTCTCTCAGCTGCTGTCTCCGATCCTGGTTACAGGTGGAGGCGAGTCTGATGATGAATTACTGGGCTGCAGCAGAGACTGATCCCTTGCAGGTGTTCCCTGGGAGGCTCTATCCTCCTCACCACTTAGATAGCTTTCAGCTACAGGATCCAGTCTTTGCCTTTCTGCTGCAGTACTGTCCTCAGGAGCCTGTAAGTCCACAGGCTCCTGGCTGGCAGGTGCCTCCTCAGGGGCATCAGCAAGGGCAGGCATGGCATCAGCAGGGGCAGGCATGACACACACATTTTTGTCTTAGCTCAGGAAGGATGGCTCCAGAGCAAACTAATTTATGCAGTAGCCAAATTGCTTACTCACAACTTTAATGCCAGCAGCTCACAAAGTAGAATTTTTGCTCACAAGACCCCACAGCTTAGAGGGAGCATTGGTTACCAGCAACTGCCATCTGACTTAGAGTGTGAGAGTCATAGTGGGGAAACCTAAACTGTTTGTCAAAAAAGTCACATCTAGGTTGGCCCCTAATCATCACAGCCGGGCAATTCCGTAACATTTAGATTGTATAGCAGATACCTAATGAAGTAACGGATGAATAGTAAACGTAAAGGTTCCCTTGTTTGAAAGCCAGTCGAATCCGACTCTAGGGTTGCGGTGCTCATCTCCGTTTCAAAGCCGAAGAGCCAGCGCTGTCCGAAGATGTTTCTGTGGTCATGTGGCTGGCATGACTAAACACCAAGGCGCATGGAATGCTGTTACCTTCCCACTGAAGTGGTACCCATTTATCTACTTGCAATTTCTTGCTTTCAAACTGCTAGTTGGCAGAAGCTGGGGCCAGAGATGGGAGCTAACTCTGTCAAGTGGCACTTGGGTCTCGAACTGCTGAACTACTGACCTTCCACAGCCTGCAGTTCAGCGTCTTAACCACCTGAGCCACTGCAGCTCCCCCAATGGATGAATAGGCACGAATGAAACATTAAAGGAATCTGAATAGTAGGATGGCCAGACTAAGAACAATGAAAACAATGTATCTTTTTGACTTGTTACAATTAATTAACCATTAAAGTGTGGATTAATCTGTTATGAATAATTCATAATGCAGTTTAGCAAACAGATTCAAAGCACAGAAATATCTTGGCCTACATTAATATTAGTATTTTGCTGTGATGAAATCTTACAGTATCTCAGTCACAGTAGTAACTACAATATTCACATACAACAGCTTACAACAAATTAGCGGTGGAGATTCTATGAGGGTATTTTTACTCTGGAAGAAAGAGGAGGGGATTCATTATGTGCCTGTTTTATTAGAGCCATGTTGGATTTTTCTTTTGTTACTCACTGCGTTTGTCTCCTGATAAAAACAAAAACCACCTAGAACGTATTTAATGAGGGAAGTAATACAGTGAATGTTTTGTTCCAGTGTTGTTACTTACAGTTTGGCGGAGCCAAATGGACAGAGCCGGAGCCGCGCTGACGCGAACCGCGCACCAGATGGGCCCGCCGAATACAGCCGACGCCAAAGACCACTGGAAGGAGAAGAAGAGGAGCCAAAAACCGAAAAGCCGAGCCGACAATAAGCCGAACCGGGAAAAGAACAGCAAGTCCCTCCACTGGGTGCCGGTAGGGCAGTCCCCACCCCTGACTATGAGTGGCAATAGATAGGGATAAAGAGTAACTGTAAGCCGCTCAGAGACCCCTTGGGGGGTTCGAGTGGGATACAAGCTGAAAGCATAAATAAATAAACAATTGTATCAATTGTTGCCACTTCACTAGGGTTATCATTCTATGCAAGCTTACAGGGAGCAGCAAGTCTCATTGAATTCTGTAGTGTATAAACATACATTGTGTATGAACATATACTTTGGCTGGTGAATGGTGTAAACATATTTAAATAGCTGGACTTCCTTCACAATAATGACAGAAGCAACAAACAGAAAAGGGTTGGACCCTTGTTTCCATATTTATTAATGGAAAATCTGACTATATGCCTGATGCAGTTCACAGCTGAGAGTTCCACATGTGTATTATTTCAGTTAAACAAGACTCAGCTATCATGTTCCATATAATGCATGACTGGCTAATTAATGAAGAACAAATGTTTCCCCCATTATCTGGAGATCCTATTCATAGTTTAGCAGACTAATGAAAATCTCTTTCAGACAACAATGCTTAATACATAAAAGGATTTGTCCATGATCTAGCCCTTTGACTCAACCTTTCGGTTGGGACGTCAAATAGGCTAAGTAATTTGAAGATAAGGTTCATATAGGTTAACTGCAAAGGTTAAGATACATGTTACTGTAAGATGTAACTTATAATGTAATTAATAAGAGAGGGATTTTTCCCCTGGCATAGGTAAGGAGAAGAATGGTCATATTAGCCTTCAAACCCAGCATTACTTTAGCATAGCATCATTCTGTAGAATTAAAAAAAAAAATACTAAAACTGAATTTCACCATGATGCTTGACACCAAGATCACATTTCCAGCTTTATGATCTCTCATCCCATTAAAACATTCAATCAAAAGCAGGTGGTTCTTCTTTAGTTCTACCATTGTCATGGTAACATATAGCTATACTTACTCTTTGGCAGAAATCAGTAGGAGCTGGAAATGTCAATCAGCAGACTGACTGATACTCAAGTTGACTTGTGTGGCTAATTGAACACATGATATTTTACTGTTCTGTGCTACCTATGTTCCCTCTAAGCTGTGGAGTCCTGTGAGCAAAAATTCTACTTTGTGAGCGACTGGCATTAAAGTTGTGAGCAGGTGATTTGGCTACTGTATAAATTAGTTTGCACTGGAGCCATCCTTCCTGAGCTAAGACAAAAATGTGTGAGCCGGAGGCTAAACAATTGCGAGCTAGCTCACACTAACTCAACTTAGAGGGAACACTGGCTAGGACTATCTTGACACAGCAAGTTATAAGCTTTTGGTGCTACTTGGAAAGCAAATGACATTACCTCAAAAATGTGGTGTCTCTATCTCAAAAAACAGCCCCCTGAGCCCCAGATACTCCAAGATCAATTCTCCATTATAGCCTATGGGGACCATTGACTATAATGATCCCCATAGGCTACAATGGAGCTGCAGGAAAATGATTTTTTTTTTTTGCACACCCCGTTATGCTTTTCACTGTATGATTTGTAAGCACCTTGATTCACAGGGGAAAGTGGGATATAAATATTTGAATAAATTAGTTAGGGCAGGTTGATAACATTTAAGCAACTTCCTGTTTTTTAGATTAGGTAGGGTTCTGACAGTGATTGTTCCTGAAGAAGTGAGCAGTGACTCTTGTAAGCGGCCACATATTGGTATCTGAAGAAATTCACTTGCACACATAAGCTTATGCCTTAAATTAAAGTTTGTTGGTCTTAAAGGTGCCACTGGACTCAAATTTTGTTCTGCTGCTTCAGACCAACATGGCTATTCACCTGAATCTGCCACATATTTTGTTAGTCTTTAAGGTGCTACTGGAATCTTGCTCTTTTCTACTGTCCCTCCTCTGTTATATTTGACCTGTAATACTGGTTGTCAAATTTCACACACACACATACAACACACACACACACTCAAAGTAGACTGCAAGAGTCCCCCCCCATAAGTGTTGGCATGTTTTCTACGGCTCAGCATAGGGCAATGGTCTGAGGCCAGGTCTACCAATATAGTGGACTGGGGCAGGTAGACCTGTTCTCCAGAGGCCAGGTCTACCAATATAGTGGAAAGGGGTGGGCAGACCTCTGGAGGCCAGGTCTACCATTGCAGTGGAAAGGGGCAGGTAGACCTGTTCTCCAGAGGCCAGGTCTACCAATATAGTGGAAAGGGGTGGGTGAGATTTGACTTGATTCTGTTTTTTCTTATAATATTTAAATTATTGTTAAAATATAGTTTAAATATAATTTAAAAGAATTTATTCTGAGATTTTTACAAGGTTATGGAAGTAATCTTTTTACAAACTCATTTACCCGATAGTCGAATGTAGACTCGCTCACAGCTTTAATGCTACTAGTTTTTTTCGCTCACAAGGTAGAATTTCTGCTCACAATACTGTAGAGCAGGAAATTCAACATATGCAGAATGAAAGCAAATGATCCGAATCAAAGGCATAATGACTCAAGTGCTGGGAAAATATGGAGTAAAAACAGCATGAAGAAAGGGGCAAAGCGAAATGAAACTTACCAGTCCATACATATAAGGCAGAGGTTGAACAGCAAATTAGCATACATGTTTGCATCTGTTAAAACATTTAATTATATTAAAGCAGCTCAGGCCTTGAATTACCAAAGCAAAAGGCTGGGAGGCTCAGACAAAGTTCATTACCAGGTTGTGTGTGTATTCCATTCTACAGAGCAGTATAGAAAACCGGACAGTGGCAGATTCCAGCTGTCTATGCATCTCCGAGTGGACAAGCAGAGATGTGCGGTGGCGGCGGAGGAAAGAATGGTGGCTGGCGAAGCGACGGGCAGGATCGGAGGCCGGACGGACGAGGCGTGGAGGTGGAGCGATGCGGCAGGCCAGAGCCTGATTGGACAGAGGCCGCTGCAGAGCGTGCGCAGAAGCATGAAGTAGTCCAAGCCTAAGAAGAGCTGCGTCTGCCGGAGACGGAAGTACAGAGAAAGACCAGCGCCGAAAAGAAGGGCTGCCGCCGGGACTGTCCCCCCGCAAAAAAAAGAAGAAGACCGGCTACAGAAAGAAAAAGGGTGCCTGGTAAGGCTTCTCACCTCCCTACCTATATATGTGGCCCAAGATTAGGACTGTGTATGTGTCAATTAATTAGAATTGTAAGCCGCTCAGAGCCCCGGGGGGGGGTGGTGAGCGGGATAGGAAATCAAAGGAAATAAATAAATAAATAAATAGACTCAACTCTATGCACGTCATCATTCCTCCGGTGACTCCACCAACTCCAAAATCCTCACAAATGCAACAGTTCCTGCCTTTTCCAGTTGCAAGCCTATACATCCAGTCACTCTGAAAGAACTTACTCCACCTTACGGGTCCAGAAGCAGCAGACTCTGGATTGCAAGATAAGAAGTCAGTCCCCTGTGGTGTTCGTGCATGGAGCTGGCCTGCTTTCATGCTCCATAGACCCACTTTTGGGAGTTCCTGAAAAACTGGGGTGGGGGGAGATGCCAATAGCCAATGACTGGGGGGAGGCTCTCCATGTTCCTTGCAGACATGGGCTTCATAAGATCAGAGTCCTGCTTGTGCCATAAATTCCATGCCTGGGGCTGTCTAGAATGTGTCATTTGTTTGCCGAGATCTGACTGGCCTTGAGGGAGACATCTACATCGCTAAGTGTGCAGACTGCTAACAGCCAACGCCAAGAGCTGTAAGTTACCCACAATTGCCTGACTAAAGTGTCTTATAAATTTCCTGACCGCGATTCCCCCCGAAATGACCTCTGGGCCTACAGCATTGGTCTCCCTCCCCCTGCAGAACTGGCTTGTTTATTTGTCCATCCAGCCAGGGATGGAAGCGAACCAGACTGATGGCCTTGACTACAGTACAGACAGCATCCTGGCTCTTCACCTTCTGCATCAATATTTCATTTTCCGGGAGCAGCCCTCGGTTTAGGGTTGCCAGGTCCCCCCGGGGGGGCAGGGAAACCCCTGCTTGAGAGGCCCATTGCCCGCCACTGGGGGGAACCCCACTCCCAAAGTGTATGACGTGCCCAGCGTGTGTGATGTGCCTGGAGGGGATGTCATCACATCGGGCACATTGCCAGGGGATGCTCTATAATTCAAGGGGAAACTCTATGGTTTTCCCTCGAATTATTGTGGCCCCGTCCCCAATGTGCCCGACGCAATGATGTCACTTCTGGGTGGCACCAGAAGACTCCTGGTGAGGGACTGGACTCCCCCCACTATTCCGTAAGTACAACTTGATGACAACCCTACCTCTGTTAATCTGTTAAGAATATCTGTCACTTCAAAATGGGTGGCCCCATTTTGCAGGGTAGTGCATAAGTAGGATCGTGCATAGTCAGTTCTACAGCCTATGTGGGACATGCTGCCCAATAAAACTGATAAGAACAGATAAACTTTTATATAGAGAATGTTTATTGCTTCAAAAAGTGAGCTTGGGTGGCTCTGTCTTACAGGGCAGTGTGATCAAAATAAGCCAATAAGGGAACACAGTGCTGCTGATAGCGAGGAAAAAAATACACTGTGAAAAAGCAATTTCTAACAATTGTCTATAAATAAAACTTATACAAACGCATTTGTCTGATAATCATTTTAAAGTTCAATACAGTATTATAATAGACTTTATAAAGTAGAACAGAAGTGTCGGACTCATTCGTTATGAGGGCCGGATCTGACATAAATGTCACTTTGTCGGGCCAGGCCGTGTGTGCCATAAAATGTAATACAAGGTACCAAGAGAGATAAACTTTATAAAGATGATTTCAGATGCCAAATGGCAATAGCAGGCATGATTGGATTAGGTATGATCTGCAGAGGGGTGGAGATATCAGCATTGGTGTAATATACAGAGGCGTGGAGATATCCGCACTGGTAATGAGACAGGAAACCTAGGTCTCGGTTTTGTACAGGAGGAGTCAGTCCAGGAGGATGCAAAGAATAAATGGAAATAAGTCTGAAGATGTGAGCAGTGACTCACAAAAGCACATACCCTAGGGATGTCATCACATCGGGCACATTGCCAGGGGATGCTCTATAATTCAAGGGGAAACTCTATGGTTTTCCCTCGAATTATTGTGGCCCCGTCCCCAATGTGCCCGACGCAATGATGTCACTTCTGGGTGGCACCAGAAGACTCCTGGTGAGGGACTGGACTCCCCCCACTATTCCGTAAGTACAACTTGATGACAACCCTACCTCTGTTAATCTGTTAAGAATATCTGTCACTTCAAAATGGGTGGCCCCATTTTGCAGGGTAGTGCATAAGTAGGATCGTGCATAGTCAGTTCTACAGCCTATGTGGGACATGCTGCCCAATAAAACTGATAAGAACAGATAAACTTTTATATAGAGAATGTTTATTGCTTCAAAAAGTGAGCTTGGGTGGCTCTGTCTTACAGGGCAGTGTGATCAAAATAAGCCAATAAGGGAACACAGTGCTGCTGATAGCGAGGAAAAAAATACACTGTGAAAAAGCAATTTCTAACAATTGTATATAAATAAAACTTATACAAACGCATTAGTCTGATAATTATTTTAAAGTTCAGTACAGTATTATAATAGGACAGTATCTAAAGAAGTCAGCAGTGATTCATGAAAGCTCATGCCCTGCCACAAATTTTGTTAGTCATTAAGGTGCTGTGTACTCTCGCTCCCTTTCACTAATACAGAATGCAAACTGTGCTGTTAGATTTCTCCCCCCATCTGTTAGAAATGGAAAGGGGTTCCCTCTCCCCTATCTATGGTGTGCTCTCTCTGGCTCTTCCCCCCTCCCCCGAAAGAAGTGTGCTTGCCCACAAAAGCTTATACCTGGAATAAAATGTTTTTGGTCTTAAACACAGGACTTTCTCTCACACACACCTGGAATAAAACTTTTTGGTCTTAAACACAGGAATCTCTCTCTCTCTCTCATATACCAAGAATAAAATGTTTATGATCCTCAACACAGGACCCTCTCCCTCTCTCTCTCTTTCTCATACTAGGAATAAAATGTTTTCGGTCCTAAACATAGGACTCTCTCTCTCTGTCTCTGAAGAAGAAAAAGTGTGCTTGCACACAAAAGCTTATCCCTGGAATAAGCATTGCTGGTCTTCTTAAAAGTCCCATGAGACACCACTTTCTCCCCGATCTGTGTCTCTTTCCTTCCCCCCCCCCCCAGGCCCCCCAGCCAATCAAAAAAAAAAAAAAAGACACCACGTTCTCCCCGATCTGTGTCTCTTTCCTTCCCCCCCCCCCAGAGCCCTCAGCCAATCAAAGAAAGGCTTGCTTTCTCTCCTCTGAAGCAAGAAATAGGAGAGACAGGGGGAAAGGAGCTGCAATGTTAGAAACAGGAAGCAGCACAGAGTCAGTTACTCTTGGGCTGGATTGCAGCCTTGTAGGGGCCAGATCCAGCCTGCAGGCCATATGTTTGTTCTAGTATATGTAAATGAGATTGTATACAGAGGTTATGTATAAATCAAAAAGTACATATGACATCCCTTCTCCTACCTAGCTTGCATTTAAAGATCAGGTGAGATAGTCCCACTGCAACACAGATTTGGAAAGACTGGGGATTTTAAAGGGTGTGGCTGTATGATATAGGCCATGATTATGAAGCAACAAAGATGGTGGCACTGAAGCAATGAAGATGGGGCAACGAAGATGGTGAGGGGTCTGGAGACAAAGTCCTATGAGGAAATGTTGAAGGAGCTGGGTATGTTTAGCCTGGAGAGGACAGGACTGAGAGGTGATATGATAACCATCTTCAAGTACTTGAAGGGCTGTCATATAGAGGATGCTACTGAGTTGTTTTCTGTTGCCCCAGAAGGTTGGAACAGAACCAATGGGTTGAAATTAAATCAAAAGTTTTCAGCTAAACATTAGGAAGCACTTCATGACAGAGCAGTGCCTCAGTGGAACAAGCTTCCTCCGGAGGTGGTGGGCTGCTCTTCACTAGAGGCAGAGCTGAGTCAGCTGGACTGAGGCAAGGAGTGGAGAGCACATGGTGAGCTGCTGCTGGAAAGTAAGGGATTTTGTCTTTCTCCCTTTGCCTTCCTACCTGCTGTGTGGGAAACTGTGAGTGAGTTGGGTTCTTTGTAGCCCGATAGAGAGTGGTTCTGTCTAAGTCTGTTTGGGGCTGTTTGTGTTTTGGGGGTTGTTGGAGGCTGAGTGAGTTGCTGTGGAGTGCTGTTGATTGCAAGCCCCGCCCCCTACTGTGCTGGACTCTGCTGTGCTTGGCAGGAAGTGACCTTGCCCTGTGGCTCTTAGCCTGTGGGTCTTGCTTGGAGGCCTTGCAAGTACCTGAGAAGAGGGCTGCTGCTGAGTTCTGGAGAGGGAACTGTTGGAAAGGTAGCCATTTGGTCAGTCTCAAAGTTTTCAGGGTACATCACCACAAGAGTTTATGTTGGACTTTGAGGGAAGTTCCTGGAGGCTGTAGAAGGCTGTAGAAGATAGCATTGATCCTAGGGAGATTGATAACAAAGGATCTATTCCAGTGACCTGCCAGGGTTCTGCCATGATCATTTTTCTGCCTTGGCAAGTGCTGCAAGTGCAAGCTCATAAGAATGCTTGAGGAGAAGGTGGGAGAACTCAAGGCACAAATCTGTACACTGAGGAACATCAGGGAAGGAGAAAGGTTTTTAGATGTGACCGAAGAGGGGCTCCTGAGAGAATGGCAAGAGCTAGCAAATTCTAAACAAGAGGAAGGAAGTAACAAGGAACAGGTGGGTAAGTGGAAGAATGTGACTTTGAGGACTAAGATAATCAGGAAAAACTCACAGCCAGTAAAGCTGCAAAATCGCCACCAGCCGCTTCTGATGGTGGAAGATCAGGACAGCACACTCTGAGATCAAAAGGCTGTAACTGACACACAAACACATAGGCAGAGAAGGAACCAAGCTATCCCGTGGAGGAAGAGAAGAGTAGTGGTGGTTGGTGACTCCCTACTGAGAGGGACGGAAGAAGTTGTGTGCAGACCGGACAAGGAATCTCGAGATGTGACTGAGAGAATTCCAAGACTGGTCAAAACCTCATTTGTCACCTTCAGAGTCCTGGTGGGCTATTGTTCTAGAGCTCCAAGCTCAGCCGGTCTCCGGTAAACAGTCCTGGAATGTTCCAGCCCTAAGACATAACAGAGGGACAGGGCTCCTAGCTCCCCTTCCCAACCGGAGGCCCTGCCTCTATGTCCTCTGTTACCCAGAGTCTGGTTACTACAGAGACCACTTACAACTTTGGGGCTCCCCTGGAGAAATAGCCACATGCACACTGACTGCTTTCCTTCCATCCTGGGCACAGTTCCCTCTAAGCTGCACTAGGGGGCACTGCTGCACAACACTTCAGAGGCCAGCTCAGATGATTTCTGCTTCAGCTCAAAAACAATGGAGGATGGGGCTTCCGGTTTGGCTTCCACGAATGGCGAACGCATCCTCGGGGCGCTCCCGAGGGCGTCTTCGCCCGCCCGCGGCCAAGGGGGGAATCTGCGCAAGCGGAGACCCGGACGAGCCCCAGAGGGGCTCCGACTCGGGGCGCGCGAGGGGAAAAGCCTCTTTCTCGACCGGAAGGTCGGAAATTGAGGCTCCCCTCATGCCCCAATGAACCTCGCCGCGTTCGCGGCCCCGCACGGGGCTTAGCGGAGCCGCCAGTCGCCACCTGAGTGATGAAGCGAAAATGCGAATGAAATGAAAAGGAACGGCTGAAATTGTAAGTTGTCGATCGGTATAATGAACTGGTGTAAAGCGTGTTTCTACCCCCC
>NW_015160235.1:345986-347595 GCF_001447785.1 Gekko japonicus
GATTCCCTGTGCTCCCGTTTAAAAAGAGATTTTAAAGGAGAAAAGGGGGGGAGAAGGAAAGTTGAAAAGACTGGTGTTACTTGGCGATGGACTGTTAGAAAAGAAGTTTTGAAGTTTTATCTTCTAATTGCGCTTTGTGAACTTTGTTTAATGTAAACAAAATAAACAAGATGTCGGAGCTGGAAAAAGAACTGTGCAACAAGAAGGGAGGAGCTTCCAGTTTGAATGATAGTCTCTTCTGGGAAACCTGTTGAAAGGCTTTGAACTGCGATGAATGAGAAAAATGCCATTAAAGCGGAGGTGTGGATAAGGGATCCAGCTATAAGAACGACAGCGTTTATTTTAAAGTCGAAAGATATAAAAAGAGAAAAAATTGTTCTAAGAGCTTGGGACTTTATCGGAAAGGCGTGTTGAAAAGCGGCAGTTGCAGGATGTGAGCGGCAAGCAAAGACCCGGAAGAGAAGACAAAAAGTTGGAGAAGAGAAGGAGGAGGAGGACCCTTCCTGTTTTTTTTTATTGGAGGAGAAACCAGCCCGAGGATAGAAGAATCAGTTCGCAAGGTTTTTTTTCTTTTTCTTTTCTTACTAACAGCGATACAGTGGGACACTACTAACTTTTACTAATAACTGTTTATAACTGAGAAGATGAAAGACAATTGACAACACAATGAAGCCAAAGAAGATTTTTTTTATTATTACTAACAGTTTAATATACTAATGAAAGTATCACTCGACCTTTTCTTTATCCCTCTATATACCCTCCTCCCTTTCTGATATGAAAAGCAATAAAATTCTCTCCTTTTTAGGAGAGTTTATATACAAAAAACTAAACAAAACAATGGAGGATGGGGCACCTCCTTCTGGGGCCCATAGAACCAGACCCCCAGTCTAATCTTTTTGAAACTTGGGGAGGTTTTTGAGGAGAGGCAAAGCAGCTATGCAGCAAATTTGGTGCTTCTCCCTCAAAAACAGCCCCCCCAAGCCCCGGATACCCCTGGATAGATTCTCCATTATAGTGTTATGGGGTCCCTATAGTGGTCCCTATTGGCTATAATGGAGTCAGAAAAAATGTGGGTTTTTTGCACACCCCTATTATGCATTTCAGTATGATTTGTAAGCTGCCTTAAGTCACAGGGAAAAGTGGGATATAAATATCTGAATAAATAAGTAGTTTGTGGGCGGGTTGATAACATTTAAACAACTTCCGTTTGTTAGGTTAGGCAGGTTTCTGACAGTGATTGTTCCACCTCTGTTACACTTGACCTGTAATGGGTTTCTGGTTTCCAGTGTGGCGGGCCCAGTCAGCTTGTTTAGAAGCGCTGAAGATTTCAAGGCTTTAAGGCTATAAACAACTTTCTTTTGTCTGAAACCTGTTATCTACTATCTAGTACTACAGAGTGCCTGAGAACTCATTTTGCTACTTGAAGAGCTGGGCAGCTGGGCAGTTTTCCAAGCCTCAGAAGGAATGCTAATTGACTTAGCTTACCGACCACAGTCTGCTTAATTTGGTGTTGTTGGACCTGTAATGCTGGTTGTCATATTTCACTAAAAAAAAAAGAAAAAGAAAAGTAGAGTGCAAGAGTCACCCCCCCCCCCCGGGGGCCTTATGT
>NW_015160235.1:347812-351951 GCF_001447785.1 Gekko japonicus
ACTTCAGTGGGAAGGTAACAGCGTTCCGTGCGCCTTGGTGTTTAGTCATGCTGGCCATATGACCACGGAAACGTCTTCGGACAGCGCTGGCTCTTCGGCTTTGAAACGGAAATGAGCACCGCAACCCTAAAGTCGGATTCGACTGGTTTTCGAGCAAGGGAACCTTTTACCAATATAGCAGACTGGCACAGGTAGATCGCCAGAGGCCAGGTCTACCAATATAATGGACCAGGGTAGGTAGACCTGTTCTCTGAAGGCCAGGCCTACCAATATAGTAGAATAGAGTGGGTAGACCTGTTCTCTGGAGGCCAGGTCTACCCCTGTAGAGGACATTTTGTGTAATGAAATTTGACTTGATTCTGTTTTTTCTTAATTATCCTTAAAATATAGTTTAAAAGAATTCATTCTGAGATTTTTACAAGGTAAAAAATAATCTAAAAATAATTATGCAATAGTCAAATGTAGACTTGCTCAGAACTTTAATGCTACTAGCCTTTTCCCCTCATGAGGCAGATTTTTTGCTCACAGCACTGTGGAGCTTAGAGAGAACATTAGCTCACTTACCCTTTCTCAAAAAAAAAAAAAACAACCCAATTGCTCCCAGGCTCAACAAGTTTGTGAAGCCTTGCATTATATAAAGTGGATACTTTGAAAAAGGAAGTAACATTTCCGAGAGCCGTAAGAATAACTTCTACTGTACAGACTACACAGTTTGCATTAGTTCTGCAATTGCTGCAATCTGCAGTGTGGATTGATGGGATGAGGCTATCAAAAATCATTACTGTCTTAAATAAAAAAAATGCCATATTTGAGACTAAGCATGTTTTTTAAAAGAAGGCTGAAATATATCTTTCTTGTATATATCCACAACACCTAATCAGGTTTCCCCAGTTTTCAGGGATGAATGACTCTGCTGTTTATGTGGCAGAGGTCACGTTCAAAAGGATCATTCAACACTATTTGGAACCTCCCTTTGTGACTACCATCTGATTCATATATGTGGATGAATAATAATCTTTCTGAAATGCTTCCCTAAGTACTTCCTGACCTTTTCTATAAAAGGATGATAAATATAGGCTCCTCCTATGATGCATATGTGCCCTTATTAGGCACATAGTGTACACCCCTGGGTGGAACGATGTAGATTTCCATGTGTACAATTTGGAACATCTAGTTTCAGTTAGAGCATATTTAAGCAATTTTAAGTCACACTCATTTCAGTGGGCGAGTTATGCAAATGCTTAGGTCCCGCCCATCTAAACCAATAAAATGTGGTTAGACTTTTGCTAGATTATACCCTAATTTGTTTATGCTGGTTGGTACTTTTTGCAGTATATATATATATACTATTACTAAAGGTAACTTTCTGGTTGGTACTTTTTGCAGTATATATACTATTACTAAAGCTACTATCAAATTTGCAATTGTAAAACAGTCTCTGGAATTTTGGAATGCTTAGGTGAAACTCCAGCTGTACGAATGGCATGTCTACATGACTTACTGCATTAAAAAGTTGCCCAAGAAGTCAAAAGAACCAAAAAGAAATATGATTTTATATAGTGTAATGTACTGCAAAAAATAATATGATAAACCAAAACACACACAATTACGCTAATGGCATATGACCATCAAAATTCCAGCCAAACATACTGAAAATACTACATCCACTGCAGATATATTGTTCAAAACTACTGTGACAGATACATGTTCTAACATGTTGTTCTGGATTCTGAATAACACAGGGTGCGTTCAGACGGGGCATTTGCAATGGAATAGGTGCCGGTTGGAATCAATGTACTTACTGGCATTCGCATGGCGAACATCTGTCTTCCGTCCCTAACCGTTGCAAAGAGCTTTACACCGTTGTATTCTGCCACTAGGTCCCCAAGTGGTGGTATCCTGAGTGCAACGGTTGTAATCGCTTTACCCCCGTCTGATCACTCTCCACTGTTGCAGAGCTTCCGATTTTCGCCCACCATTCTATTTAAAGGTCGGTGATATGCGCTTGGGCGAAGCTTCGCCCTGGCGTTCGTTTTTTTTAAAAAAGAAAAGGTCCTTAGTTTAACGTTTCGGAGGAGTCCGGGACTTCAGGGAGGCCAGTTTGGTCTTTAAACTTTAAAGGTAAGTCCTTACCTTTAAAGTTTAAATGTAAGACTGGGGTTTTTGTGCATGTGCAAAGATCACCATTCTGTGGATGGCTGCCTATGCACATGCTGTGGATGGCTGCCTATGCGCATGCTCAAACTGAGTTTAAAAAAACCCAAAAAAGCCGACGCCCACTGCATGTGAACAGGCATACAGCGATGGGCTCCGCAGACAGGAGGTAAGTGTGATCGCGTTTCAGCCGGCATAAGCTGCACCGGTTCCAACCGGTACAGTTTATGCCGGCTGAAACGCCCCCTCTGAACGCAACCACAGTTTACTAATCCAGTACCAATGGAGGATAATCTGATAACCTCTGTTCCTAATTAGTCTCTAGTTATCATCCTTGTATCATCGATCTGCATTCTGTTTAGTAAATATGAATAAATTTGCATATGAATAACTAAATACATCTAAAGAAAACAGAATTCTTGTTTTTAGGTAATAAACATGTAATATTGCTGCTGCCTCAGAAGTGATAGTCTTTCTCGTGTGTAAGTGGGAATAACTCTTCTGAGTTGGTGCCTATTCCCTACAATGTAAGTTCTTGTATGTAAATAATTAACCTTAATTTTAAAAATTGCTACCTAAATTAATCAGGTTTTTAATAAATTTAAATGACTAATTAAGGTTGCAGCCCTTCTTATTTACTAAGATTTCTCTTTACTAGCAATCAGGACCTGATTTCTTGAAAAATATCCTCATAGACTGACACCTTTTCATTTTTTGGAGTTTGTTTTTTTTACTTGCTGGGAATTTCTCTCCAGTAGTTTCTGCACCAAGTTTCCCTTTATTTTTATTTAATTTTACTTCATTTATACACTGCCTTTCTCCCCAATGGAGACCCAAAGCAACAAACCTCTCCTCCATTTAAATCTAACAACCACCCTGTGAGGTAGGTTAAACTGAGAGGGTGTGATAGGCCCAAGGTCACCCAGCATGCTGCTGTGGCAGAGTGGAGATTTGGACCTTGGTCTCCCAGATCCTAGTCTAACTCTAACCACTAGACCACACTTTTCTCTTTCATAGCATTGCACATGTTCAGTGTAGGACCAATTGAAGTGATTTGTAACATACATCCAAGACCAACCAAGGGGAAGCTGCACAGGTCTGCCCCCACCCTGTCTGCCCCCCCCATCCTACTCAGCCAGCTTCAAGGCTGAGTGGGGATTTGAACCTAGGTCTCCCTAGGTCACCCTCCTTCCTGTGTATGTGTTTTGTGTATGAATTTTAAATGTTGGGTTTAATTGGGTTTTTATTACATATTTTAAAAGGTTATTTCAATCTTTTTGATTGTTCACTGCCTTGGGGACTGTAAACTTGTTGGAAAGGTGGTATAAACATGTTTAAAATAAATAACCACTAGACTTGCTCTCATAATTAATCTTTAATATCCCATAAGATTCCTGGTGTTTATTTGTGCTGAAAAGGATGACTAACCCTTCCTGGTGTTTTTGATCTTACATACTTTCCAGAAATTGGCAGCTTCCTCCTCTCCACCAAACATGTGTTTGTGTTGCATGTCCATACCTACAGGCAGCGAACTTTATTCTATAACTAGGAATAAGGCCCGTTGTGGAAATAAATACAACGAGATCTAGAAAGAGGCTCTGGGAGACTGCTCTGGCTTTGGGCAAACAGTGTCAGTTTCCTGTGGCGACCTCAGCAGGGGTTAATGACAGAGTCCACTGTTTTCTCCAGAGGGACTGATCTCTGCTACCTGACCCCATCTCCTTCCCAGCTAACCATCAACCTACCATTATCTGCCCCTTTGACTTCAGCTGACTTCTGCCCTCCCTTCTGCAGAGCAGTTGTAATTCCAAGTGGTCTCCAGCCCTCACCTGGAGATTGGCAACAATGGTTCCCTATGAGGGACTGACTTGTTTGGAGGGTGGAGTCTATGGCATTGTACCTGTCTGAGGTCCCACCCCTCCTCAAACCTCACCCTCTTCAGGCTCCATCCCTCAAGTCTCCAGGAATTTCCCATCTGGAGTTGG
>NW_015160235.1:353540-381823 GCF_001447785.1 Gekko japonicus
TAATGGGGTGACTGCTGGCACCTTTTCCTATCATTTTTTGCCTTGTGGTATTCTGCTTGTGGTGTGATCTGTCTTTCTTGTGGTGTGGCATGATTGTGTTATTGGGTTTGTTTCTTTTGAAGGGGAAGTGATGTGTTGTACAACTGTCTTTTTTTGGGGGGGGGGAATTTGAGGTGTGGAATGGAGTGAAGTCCAATCAGCTTCCACATGCAAATGACCTTGAAACGCTGGCCCAACCAGAGAAGAGTGGGCTGAAGCGGCCCAGCTGTAGAAGCCCCGTCCCTGCACTCAGTCTGCAGATGGTCCTCTCCTGTCAGAGGCCTAGAGCAGACTGACCTGAACACTCTGGCCGGGGCTGACGTGGGTGGGACTACACAAAGCAGCGTCTTCTGACTGACAGTTTAAGCCTCCAAACACTGTTGGTGGGCTTTATATATAAGGGAGAGATGCTTTCTCTCAAAAGGCAGGATAAAAATAAAATAAATATATAATTAAAGTAGCTTATGTGTCCTGTCAATGCCTGAAATTCAAGTCCTACTTCTTCGAATCATCTTTCAAGGGCCCAAATCAGAGGATGCTTTCTACTGTATAATTATGCTTCCACATTTCTCCTCATGGAGAGCCAGTTTGGTATAATGGTTAGGAGCACGGACTCTAAGCTGGGAGAACCGGGTTTGATTCCCCACTCCTCCACATGCAGCTGCTGGTGTGACTTTGGGTCAGTTACAAGTTATTTCAGAGCAGTTCTCTCACAAGCAGTTCTCAAAAGAGCTCTCTCAGCCCCACCTACCTCACAGGGTGTCTGTTCTGGGGAGGGGGAGGAGATTGTAAGCTGCTCTGAGACTCCTTCGGGTAGTGAAGGGCAGGGTATAAATCCGATCTCCTTCTCCTTCTCTTTGGCTTTCAGCACATGGGGTGAAATCTGTATGGCCACAGTGCTAATCATGCATTAGCATAATATATTGTGATATCCTATACTCATGTTGCTATGGTGATATTGTGAACTGTGAGATGCTTCTGTGGCAATTTGATTCTATGACATGTGAAAATGGATTATTGGGCTGCAGCTCTGGCAGCATGATGTCATTGCTATGGCATTGCAGCAGTGGTTCTATGACACTTTGAGGGGGCAGATGTTACTATGGCAACCCGAAAAGACAAAGCTGTGGCAATATGAGGGGGTGGTTGCTGTAGTGAAGAGAGAAGTCACTCCTGTAGCAGCACACAATGACTGTGGTAAATTTGCAGCCTCTTTTTGTGATGAAGGTGCCTGATATGGACACTGCAAAGGAATAATAGGGGCTATCTCTGTCAGGATGTTTCCAGGTTTACAATGTTTGAGCCTATCAGCATGACAGAAGATCACCCTGATGACAGAATGTCAATGTAATATCTGTGTTCAATTCCCTGTTTTGCTGCTGTTGAAGAATGCCCTTTGGAAGCTCAGCAGTGTTTCCTGAAGCGAGAATGACAAGCAGCAGCAGGAACAGAAGTGCTAGGATAGCATGGGAAGTATCAGGATAAGGAAGAGCTAAGGTGATAAATTATAGTATAAATGGTACGAGCCACCAACTGGAATTATAAAATTGTGATGCTGTGGAGAGCAGAGGCTGCCTCAGTCACAGTTTTCAGTGCTTTTCTCACCGACGATTTCCCCAATCATATACCCTAAACAGCTAGACAATGCCTCTTTGCCCGGGAGCCCCCCGCTCCCAGCGAAGAATTATTTGGCAATCCTATTGCCCGCTCAGAAAAAAACGAAATATTCTGCAACAATTTCTTGCAGCAACAAAATGTTTACTTGAAAGTATCACATCTTTGGCCAATCTAATCATGTCCATAGTTCAAGTTTGATTTAACTCAATTTTAAATTGAAATGACTTTATGAATGTCCCTAAACTGACTCCCACAAATGAACACATAACATAGTTCTATTTTTCTTATTTATAATGATTATATTTACAGTTTTACTCTTAATTGTGTCAGCAGCCTCTACTAGAGATGTAAAATTTCCGGAAATTTTGAAGCTCGGGAAAAACCCTGGGTTTTTTCGGGGGGAAACGGAAATTTTCAGGAATTATAAAATTGTGATGCTGTGGAGAGCAGAGGCTGCCTCAGTCACAGTTTTCAGTGCTTTTCTCACCGACGATTTCCCCAATCATATACCCTAAACAGCTAGACAATGCCTCTTTGCCCACTCAGAAAAAAATATTCTGCAACAATTTCTTGCAGCAACAAAACATTTACTTGAAAGTATCACATCTTTAGCCAATTCTAATCATATCCATAGTTCAAGTTTGATTTAACTCAATTTTAAATTGAAATGACTTTATGAATGTCCCTAAACTGACTCCCACAAATGAACACATAACATAGTTCTATTTTTCTTATTTATAATGATTATATTTACAGTTTTACTCTTAATTGTGTCAGCAGCCTCTACTAGAGATGTAAAATTTCCGGAAATTTTGAAGCTCGGGAAAAACCCTGGGTTTTTTCGGGATAAAATTTCCGGAAATTTTGAAGCTCGGGAAAAAAACCCAGGTTTTTTCGGGGGGGAAATGCAAATTTTCAAAAAAATTGAAAAAAATGCTACATTAGCACTTCTTTTTTCTTTTCCAGACTGAAAGTCATTCTGTTACTTTAGGAACATAAAATATGACTATGCACATTTTTACTTGGCATGAAATTATCACAACTAGCATATTAAAAATATAGTATATCCAAACAATTATTACAAACAGAATACCCACCCACATGCAAAAACAAAACTGAAACCTTTTTCTTTTCTTGTGACAATAGTACCTCCTAAAGGAAGAAATGCATCTTGTTCTTGCATTGGAGAGTTCAGTTTGTAACCTAGGACTTGCTTGTCCTCAGTGCACAGAAATTAGATCAATCTGATACCATACATATTTTTTAGAAATGATTTGGAAAATATTTGAACACCTTGTCTTAAAATATTTTATTCATCACGTTAAAATAAAATGTTCCATAATCAATTTCTTTTCTTTTTTCAATTTTTCCATTTTTTTTGAAAAATAAAAACAAAAAAGGCTTCAGGAAAAAAAAGGGAAAAAACTGTTTTTCCTCTGAATTTTTCCGGTTTTTTTCCGGGCCTTCACACCTCTAGGCTCTACCATTCTGTTGCTGTGTCTGTCTCATGCTTCCGCATCATAACAAATACTGGAGGATTGATCATGGGGCTACTTATATGTATTTTAGAACAAAAGCAAATTAAAGTTTGCTTCCAGATCTCAAATTTTATAATGCAAACATGACTACACAGTTAACAGTAGCAAACACAGGAGACATAGCTAATATTGCCTTTGTTATTCAGCTGAAGCAGTCAGTTGCTGAATAATTAAGACAAAACTGAAAAATCATGCTATTCCTTAAACCCTTTATTCATAACCAGGGCTCTTTTTGTAGAAAAAGCCCAGCAGGAACTCATTAGCATAGTGGGCCACACCCCTGACAGCACAGCTCATTAGCACATTAGGCCACACCCCCATGTTACCAGAAGTGTGCTCACCCAGCCACACCCACCTTTTGCTTCTTATTCTGGTTACCTTGTTTGTTGTCAAAACCCAGGGGTTTTTTTGTAGCAGGAACTCCTTTGCATGTTAAGCCACACACCCCTGATGTAGCCAATTCCAATGAGTTCCTGCTGTTGGGTGTGGCCTATTATGCTAATGAGTTCCTGCTGTTGGGTGTGGCCTATTATGCTAATGAGTTCCTGCTGTTGGGTGTGGCCTGTTAGGCTAATGAGCTCCTGCTGGGCGTGGCCAACTCAGGAGCCAGCCGGAACTCCGTTCCTGTGCGTTCCTGCCCCCAAATAGCCCTGCATAAAGCTATTTAGTCTAACCAAAGTACAGAGCATGAAGCTGGATACCTGGTTTCATGAACACTCATGTACACTGCATGAAGTTAAATATTTTAGATTCTAAATGTAATCACTGAAGTCAGAAGGAGCACCTTGAATTAGACCTGGAAACAAAAAGGCAGCCAAGGCTGGTGTAACATATGGATTTTGTCTAACTGCAGATAGTGAATGAGCAGCAGCATTTTACATAAGCTGAAGTTTCCAGATCATCTTCAAGGCAGCTCCACATAGAGTGTCTTACAGTAGTCCATCCTGGATCAGCATAGCTACATCTGCTAAGCCAATTTCCGAACTATATGCATGTGGCTCAAATACTTTGGCCACCCAATGAGAAGGGAGCACTCACTGGAGAAGACCCTGATGCTGGGAAAGATTGAAGGTCAAAGAAGACAGGGACGGCATCATAGATGCAACGAACATGAAATTGAGCCAACTTCAGTGGACGGCGGAAAACAGGAGGGCCTGGCGGGATCTGGTCCATGGGGTCGCGAAGAGTCGAACTCGACTGTGCAACTGAACAACAACAAATGCATGTGGGGTATGACTGCCTAAAGAAAGGAAGGTGACGTAAGCTTTTGTGTGACAGAACCCACTTTTTCAGATACACGAAGTGTTAGTTTTAGTTGGCAGTGTACGTACACACACACAAAAGACAAACACCACGAATCCTAAAGATACATTCCTGAGAGAACTGTCCAGATGCAGAAACAAGGAGCTGGGCAGCCATCAAACAAGCCCACAAAGGCTTGGCTTAGGAAAATGCCTGGATCAAATGAACAGAAGTTGAATCAAGCTTCCATTTGTGCACCTTATGTAAACCCTTCCATAAGAGCCCATGAAAGAGACATCATATTTGAGTGAAAGTTCTTCATCTTGTGCTAAAGTTGTGAGCGAGCGATTTGGCTGCTGCATAAATTAGCTTGCTCTAGGGACAATGGAGCTGCGGTGGCTCAAGTGGTTAAGACGTTGAACTGCAGGCTGTGGAAGGTCAGTACTTCAGCAGTTCGAGACCCAGGTGCCGCATGATGGAGTGAGCTCCCATCTCTAGTTCCAGCTCCTGCCAACCTAGCAGTTCGAAAGCAAGACATTGCAAGTAGATAAATAGGTACCACTTCGGTGGGAAGGTAACAGCATTCCGTGCACCTTGGTGTTTAGCCATGCCGGCCACATGACCACGGAAACGTCTTCGGACAGCGCTGGCTCTTCGGCTTTGAAATGGAGATGAGAACCACAACCCTAGAGTCGGATTCGACTGGCTTTCGAGCAAGGGAACCTTTACCTTTAGGGACAATGGAGAAAGTATGGCTCCACCTCCTCCTCCAAAGGCTAGGCAGTTTCCTTTGCTGGAGGAATTCAGCAATCCGGATTGACACTCCCCACCCCTAAGGAAGCGCACCCCACCCACTCAGCACCTGACATGACATCACAAATGTCTGCGTCTACACAGAAGACAAAAGCCACTGTGCATGGGAGGGGACGACTCCCCAGTACTGGCTTCAGTCGGATGCCTTTGTCAGAATCCACCATCTCACAAAGACATGTGAGGCTGAAGTGGGTTCCCAATTCCCCGTTCCTTATTCAAAACCCCAACCACAAATGTTGATGATACTTTAAAGGATCTGCATTCCCAACATAAGATTTGGACTCTCTCAGACCATACCTTTGCAAACTCAGGGCTCTGACCTGCAAAGGAGCTGATGCAGGACCCCAGTCCAAAGCATCATCTGAGCAGTGACGGCTCCAAAATGGGTGCCCCATGAGAAAATGCAAATTTGAGAATCTGCAGGCATCTGTACCCCCTAAATCACACACACACAGGCACGCGCACACACAGAGGCACGCACACACACACGTACAGGCTCTGTGGACTGTACCTTAGAAGAAAACATCAACTGTTTCCCAGCACAAAGCTGGGTCTGGTCACCAAGAGAGCTTCAAAATCAGGTACCTCCAGGACAAAAGGAAAAAATGGCGACTCCTACAAGATAATGACTCAGCCCTACCCCACCTTCCTGAGTAGATATAAATTACCTGCCTACCATTTTTCTCCTCACATGGACACAGAGACTACTTCATCTTTCTGTGTTATACCTGTGAGGATGCGAGACACAGCTGCTGGTGAAATGCCAGGCACTACAATGCCAAGACCACAGCCATACAGCCTGGAAAATCTACAACAACCAATGAATCCCAGCCGTGAAAGCCTTCGACAACATATTGCCATCAAATTGCAGCTGATTTATGGCAAACCCTGCCAAGGGGCTTTCAAGGCAAGTGAGAAGCAGAGGTAGTTTGCCATTGCCTTCCTCTGCAGAGTCTTCCTTGGAGGTTCCCTCTCCAAGTACTGGCCCTGCTTAGCTTCCAAGATCTGACAAGGTCGGGCTATGTTGCCTTCCCTCCCTTCTTTTATATCTTACTATCAGGGGTCATTTCCTGCAGGAGCGCACAGGAGCGGAGCTCCGGCAGTAAAGAGCCCAGGGGGCAGGCACATGCAACAAGCCCCACCCCCTGCTCCCAGCAGCCCTCAGTCAGAGCAAGAAGCAGCCAGATAAGTTGCAGAGCCCCCCCCCGCCCCCCGGTCCAAAACAGTCTAGTGGCACCTTTAAGACCAAGTTTTATTCAGGTACAAGCTCTCCCTCCTCTGCGAGGGCAGATCTGCACGCCCCCCCCCAATAGCTAGCAATCCAAAACAGTCCAGTGGAGCCTGAGCGGTGGGTGTTGCCTTCGGACACACTTCCGGTGATGCCAGGGGGTGTGGCATATGCAAATGAGTTATGCTAATGAGTTATGCTAATGAGCCTCTGCACCTCTTTTTCTACAAAATGACCCCTGCTTACTATTATAAAATAGCTGTAAAATTAAAACATTCCTGTTTTCTAATACAAGAACAGACTGAGCACTGGTGCTTCTTTCTCTCTCCTTTTATGCTATTGAGAGCTGTAGGGCACGCAGACACTCCATATGTAAAGTTTCTCCTAGGGAGTCCTATCAGAATAAAAAGGTGGCAGATGTAACTGGGTTAAGAATGGTAGAGATCAGGGGAGATGAGAGTGCAGCGAGAATTACTGCAGGCAAAGTTTAGCTCTTGGGATTTAGGACTGGTGTGTTAGCTTAAATCTGAAGAGTGAGTGAAAGATGTATCTAGATCGTTTTAAACTGATTCTCATGAATTCATATGATTTTGAGATTTATAAAAAATCACCATCTTGGTCTATAAGCAGCACTACAAAAATCACACAGCCACTGCTTTGTGGTGCTGCCGTGGGTCAAACATGTAGTTCTATATCATGTCCGTAGCCACAGACTGCAACACAAAAATCATGGATCCACTTCTTTGCAGCACCACCATAGCACAAAAACATGGTTCTGAAGCACAGATCCTCATGGATCCTCAGGACTTTTGTGTTGGATCACCCCCAAACTCACCATCAAAACATGTGTCATGTCCATAGCCATGGATCCACTGCTTTGTGGCACTGCCACAGTGCACAAATTTAGTTCCAAACCACAGATCCTCATGGATCCTTATGATTTTTGTATTGGGTCACCCCAGATTCATTATCAAATAACATATCATATCCATATCGACAGATTGCACCACAAAAATCACAGATTTTTGCTGCCATGGCACAAAAACTGCATTTGAAAACGTATTGTCATTAAGTCTTATGATTTTTACATAGACTCTACAAAAATCAACTGTAAATTTACAAATCATGTCAATGTCCATGGACCGAACAACAGAACATTTGGATTGTCTTGTTCTGTGGCACTGCAGCAGTGCAAAAACATGGATCCGAGACACAGATCCTCCTGGATTTTCACGAATTCTTCACAGAACATCCAATGTAGACCATAGAATTACAGATCACATCAACTTTAAAGGAGTGCATTACAAAAACAAGTGTCATCATGGTGCCATTTCATGGCAGGGAACATGGATGCCTAGCAGTTTTACATGCAGTCCCTGAAAAATCACGGTCAAATCACAGATTATATTGATGTCCACGGATTCCAGACACCCCCCCCCCCAAGTTTTGTCCAGAACATCATGGCGTCACCATGACACAAAAACTTGTAGAAAAATCCCCACAATTTCTACAAAGAATATTCCAAAATGCAGTGAAATGAGAAGGCCATTTAGCAATCATAAGGACCCATAAGCGTCCAAGTATTTAACAGTGTTTTCATTGTGACAGTGCCACAAACACTAGGATTTGTGGGGTTTTGTGATTCATTCTGTGGGAATGGACGTGTGATTTCTTAATGAGTTTTGGGTAAGTACATGTAAAATTCTGAGGATCCAGTGTGATGGTGGTACCATGGTAAGTACATGTAAAATTCTGAGGATCCACAAGGATCCAGTGCGATGGTGGTACCACGAAAAGGTGGACCCATGCTTTTTGTGGTGCAATCTGTTGTCACAGATGTGATATGTGATTTATTGGTGACCTCAAATAAAAATCTTGAGGAACTATGCTTTGGATCCATGTTTTTGTGCTGTGATGGATCCATGAATTTTGTGGTGCAATCTGTGGCCATAGATGTGATAAATGATTTGATAGTGAGTTTGTGTGATCTTACTTTAAAATCCTGAAATCCATAAGGATACATGTTTTTGATCAATGCTTTCACACCACAGTGGCACCACAAAGCAATGGATCTGTGGGGGTTTTGGTGTCATCTGTGGCCATGGCATGATGAGTGATTTGTGTTTTGGAGTGATCCAGTGCAAAAATCCTGAGGATTCATGAAGATCCATGTTTTGGAACTATATCTTTGCACTGTGGTGTTGCCACAAAATGGTTGTGCCATGATTTTTGTGGTGCAAACTGTTGCCATGGACATCATATGTGATTTGATAGTGAGTTTGGGGTGACTCAATGCAAAAATCTTGAGGATCTATGCTTAGGAACTACATTTTGCATTGTGGCAGCAGGGTTTTGTGGTGTAATCTGTGACTATGGACATGATATGTGATTTGATGGTAAATTGGGAGTCATCCAATGCAAAAATCCTGAGGATCTGTGCTTTGAAATCATTGTATAGGATCCTGCCCCTCAAGCCTGTCCAGGAATGGGAGGGAATCCTATACTTTTACATTAACAACCCAGAGAGGTAGGCTACCCTCTCGGGATTCAGAACATTTTGCCACCAGAATCTCTCAGTATTCTATAATCCCCTCCAGCTCAGAGTAGAGATTCAGATCTCTCAGCGGGCATCTAGGGTTTAACACATTAGCACCTCATGGTTGTGTGTGACCATGTGTGTGGCCAGGTAGGCACAGGAAAGAGACTTGGAATCCCAGTTACAACATCAAAGACAAGTTAGAAACAAGAATAATATTTTATTCAGCACAGAGTATTGCAATTAGACTATAAAGATTCAAAATAACAAGCCTAAGGCAGTTTGCCTTAACTAAACATAATGCTTCATATTTACCATGTCAGGAACATTCATCAATCCAGAACAGTCCATTGTGATAATCCAGTAGCACCAAGGGATTTTTAAGAGGAACCCCATCATTACTCCATGTGCTCTAAGGCACAAAGCAGTCCTTTGTCTCTTCCAGAGAGCACATGTCCAGGTGCAATAAACAGGCAACAACAGGAGACCAAGAAGCAAGAGCCGAACAGAACAAGAGCAAGAGGCAGAGCGAGTCTCTCTCACTGGGTCTGAACAGATATAGTCCAATTTCAGTCTCAATCAGCTGTGGCCATCAGCCAATTGGAGTGGACATAGGTGTGTCCAATATGTTAGTTGTCATGGGTACAACTGGGGATAGGCTGGAAGTTTGGAAACTACGCCTGCAGTCTCATGGCCCCCAACTCCAGCTTCTCCATCGGCTATGTGAGCTTCTGGCATGCTGGCCTAGCTTCCAGCATGGAAGTGTGAAGAATGTGGGTTTATGGCATGCAATTGAGGCCATGCGGCCTACCATTTGGCTTGTAACAGGAAATAAGGCATAGCCTGCTACCAAAAGACAGAACAGGTGAATGCAGGAGACATTTAGAAATCAATATTTCTATACAATCATGGAATCATGTTTTTGCACCATGGTCATGCTTCCTGCCAACCTAACAGTTCGAAAGCAAGAAATTGCAAGTAAATAAATAGGTACCACTTTGGTGGGAAGGTAACAGCGTTCCGTGTGCCTTGGTGTTTAGTCATGCTGGCCACATGACCACGGAAACGTCTTCGGACAGTACTGGCTCTTCGGCTTTGAAACGGAGATGAGCACCGCAACCCTAGAGTCGGATTTGACTGGCTTTCAAGCAAGGGAACCTTTACCTTTACATGCCACGAAGCAGTGGATTCATGATTTTTCTGGTGTAATCTGTGTCTGTGGATATGATACATTATTTGATGTTGAGTCTGGGGTGACTGAATGTGGCTGGTGGCATGAGTTGAAGGGCAAGAGTCTAAGGGCTCTTCATTCATGGCTCCTAGTCCATGGCCTTGTTTAGACAGATTAACCTGGTGGGCATCAGCCCAGGATGTCTTGTTTGTGGGGTTTTTTGAAAAACCCAGAGGATCCACGCTTTGGAACCATGTTTTTGCAGTTTTGTGGTGCCAAGAATTCCTGGGGGCATGATTTTTGGGGTGCTGCCTATAGTCTAAGACATGGTCTACAGTATGATGTTGGTTTTATTTCATTTCAGCGTAAAAATCATATGAATTCATGAGGATCCATGCTTTGGAATCATGTTTTTACGCTGTTGTGGTGCCACGAATCTGTGGATGCTTTTGTGGTGCCCCTTGTAGACTAACACATGACCTACAATATGATGGTGGTTTTATTTCGTTTCAATGTAAAAATCATATGAAATTCATGAGGCTCCATTTAGATCCGACTTTTACCCAGACCCCCACTGCTGCACTGCAGAGTATTGGATCTTTTTTCTTCTTCTTCACAGTTCAGTAGGTGGTCCTGGCTTTGACATGCGATTCAATTCTGGATTTGGGGGAGTTCTGTTAAAATTGGAGGCTTTATGAGGATAGATCCGTGTAGATCCAGCTTCTACTTTTTTCCCCAAGCCTTGAAACACGTAACCATGAAGTCATTTTGATAATCCATACTGGAAGAGGGGTTAAAAAAAACACGATTCCTTATGCAAGGCAAACTGGATTTCCAACCCCGAAGCTTTTTCTAGGAAGTGCCCAGGGAGCGGATGGGAGGCTTTGCAAAATGGAGGCTTTAGGATAATGAAGGGTTTTTCCAACGAGTCTAATCCCGCCATATCTCCCCCACCCCACCTCGCAAAGGGTCGGGAATGGCGCCCTTTTAAACAGGATTGTCTTGAATGAGGCTGTTTGGAGCAGAGGGTGAGAGGCCAGGCTTCTCCCAGGCAGGAAGCAAAAGCCTGCCTCCGTTTGGCTCGGAGGCTGGTCTGTAGTCTGAAACGACCGCGCCCCATTCGTCACACAGTCAGCTACTAATCTCCCGCCCCGCGAAGCAGGCACGGGCAGCGAACTCCCGACGGCACAGCCAAGCGGAGCTATACGCCGGTGCTCCCAAACAGCCATTGGCTTCCTTGTGCTGACGGCAGTACAGCGCGCAGGAGAGGCTCAAACGCGGCAGCCAAGGCCGTATCCGGGTCCCACCCCGCCTAAGCAGGCGCTTACGCAACCATCGACAGGAGCAATAACAGGCGGCAAAGGAGAGAGAGCGCGCGCGATTCTCCATGCCCCGGCTCCTCCCCCCCTCCCTTCCCCAAGTTATAGCCTTCAAGCGGGAGAGAGCAAAGACATCCTCATGCCGACTAGTTCAGTCTCTAGCCGGAGGTAGAGATTGGTTCGCACGGGGGAAGGTGGGCTGTGGCGGGTTCCCAGCGGCTGGCTATTGGTCCGTCGCTCCGCGGAGCTGCTCTGTGATTGGCCGCAAGGCGGGCCGGGCCTTGGTGCGGGGGGAGAAGCCATTGGCTGGAAAGTAGGTTAGTGGTGCGACGTTCAGTGGCAAGCCAGGCGGAAAGTAGGTCAGGTACAGGGGCTGCTCGCGCCGGGCGTTGCTTCCCTCGTTCTACAGCGTACCGCTGTGGGGGCCACCTACCACCAACCCCCAACCCCCCTCCTGCCCGTCCAGACACGGTGAGGAATTGGGGGTGGCGGAAGAATCCCTGCCAGGATTCGAGAAGGAAAGAAGGGCGGCGGCGCGGGAGGGAGGGATAGTGGAGGGGATTCCTGTTTAATGACCGAGGAAGGGGATACCTGATGGGAAGTGGATGCTTTCGGGGAGCTCGAGGGAAGCAGGGAGAGAGTCGGTCCCAGTCCGCTTTTGGAAGGGGCTTCGTTTCCCTCTGGGTTGTAGATCGGCTGTGATTTGGCTGTGTACAAGTGGGTGGAGAGTGCTCAGGTGTGTGATAGATCTCTAGACATTGTGTGTGTGTGTGTGTTGCATATGATTAATAACGCACATATATGTCAACTTGAGAGACTTTCCCTGTCTTGGGTCTGCAGGACGTGTTATTGGGGCATTTCATTCAGGAGAAGTAAGGAGACCCAAGGGGGGGAAGGGAGGAGGAATGTGTATGTGTACGGTTATATGCGTTTGGTATAACACATTGCATACACAGTCCCTTCTTTTGTTTCCAGGTTATATTGCAGGGACATTTGCTCATGAAGGATAAGGAAATGAGCGATATTCGCTCAGGAAAGATAAGGGAATCCAATAAGACCGCCTTCCTGGTGACCAGAGAGCAAAGAGTCTAGTATATTTGCTCAAGGGTTGTCCTTAAAATAAAATAAAACTGTGGGATTTATCATTGCCGTTTCTCTGGCATTCGGTCGGGATTCATTTCAACCAAGACATTGTCCAAACTGCTGTGGAATTCACATTGCAAATTCATAATTATTTCTCTAGCTTGAGAGCCAAGTTACTGGCAATTCGTCATTTAGGATAGCCGCAGTAGTTCGACTTCTCTTCTTTAAAGCCTCTTCATTATGTTGTACCTATAATTTAATTGTACATCATGAAAACCTTATAAGAATTCAGAAAATCAAAAGATGAATGAGTGGCGGTGTCTTACGGCAAGGAAATACTTAGAATCGTAGAATGTTAGAGTTGGAAGGGACCCCCTGCACTCTTCAGGGGCATAGCTGAAAGGTAGCTTGGTTCCATTTGCTGGGTTCCTTGGTTTAACTTCTTGAGGATGGAAATGATGTGTACTTTCTGAATGTGTTGTTATCTGAATTCATTGGCTAAAATAATTTGCCCTGCTGATAAATCTGGACTGGATGTTGTAATTGTTTATTGAAGAAAACATTTATGAATGCATTTTCTTGGACATCGTTGAGGGATTAGCTGTCAAGCATATTTAAAAAGTGTGCCAAGCTTTGGCCCATTTTCACCAATGCCCGTCTTGTCTTTCGTACCCCTCTCCTAGCATGCTTTATGGAAGTCCCTGGGCTCATTATTCAGCCTCTTACTTAAATAAAGTCGGAGTACATTTTGGTGTGTTTTAAAAAAAAAAGTGAAAAGAGCTTGATAGTCTAAAAGAGGTCATTAAGATACATGGTTTGGAAGGCTGTCAGGTAAAGAGTTGTGTTGCTGATAGACAGGTTGTTGTAGTTCTTATGTAGCATCCATTACCCTGCTGCCTGAATGTTCATACATGTTAACTTATTGACTGCAAATCAAACTGTGTATGCCACTGTTTGTGTGAAGTCAGCATTCTATATTAGCCGCCAAACAGGATATATTCCCATGACTTCAGCACGACATATGGCTTAGTATACAGGTGAAAAATGAGGAGTTAAATGTTAGGTGTTCATTCTGAATTTCAGTCTGGTGGTTTGCTTTCAATTCCCTACGCAAAGTAACATATCTAACCAGGGATTCATTTGTATAATAAAAGTGAACATCTGTGTCAGATATATAGCATAAGGTCCAGGGCCCAGAATTGGCCTATCCAGGGCTCTTAACCTGGCCTGCAAGCAACTGGTGTGAGGGAGAGAAGGCAAGAGGCTGCTTGGGGGGCCGAGTGGGTGCAGGTAGTGATTTGTGTGTTGTGGTCAAGGCTGTCACGAAAGAGAAAGGAAATGGCTGGGGGACAGGGTTAAGAGGTTGAGGTAAAATAGCATGGAAGCAAAGGCAGAGAAAAAGGAGGAGTGGTTCTCTCAGCGACAACTGGAGAAGCCACTACATTGGGGGGTGAAGCTGAGCGGCTGGCACTGCCACCACTGCACCAACCAGCTTTGCTTTTTTTCGAACGGCAAGCATGAGGGGGTTGGCAAGAGCGGGCATGTGGAGTTTGTCAACAAAGGGATGGGACCAGCGGGGAAGAGAGGAGGAGGGCTGGCATGTGGATTGGGAGGCAAATAAGATGTCTTGTGCGTGCTGCTCTGAGGAGAAAGATCTCCCAGCCTTGGAGGTGAGTGGAGAAGTGAAGGGGGAAAGGTGCGCTGATGTTGCTGCCACGTGTCTGAACAATTGCAGAGCTGGGAGGCAGAGTGAGTGTTGGGGCGGGTGGGGGATAGTGACCTCCCTTCCCTCCCACCTGTTCTCAGCCTGTGAGGGAAAAGGGGTGGTGGAGGACAAAAACACCCCCTGGAGGTTTCAGAAACAGCCTCTCCACCAGGACTTCCCCTCAGCCCCCCCTGCGTCTGTGGGAAATGCAGGAGGGATGAAAACTGGGGGCAGGGGGATTTGGGAGAGCCAGGTTCAGAACCCCCCTCCTCCTGACCCTGTCACCTGGGTAACCCAGGGCTGGTTGCTCAGCCTGGCCCACCTCACAGGGTTGTTGTTGTTGGAGATGGGGTGGTGGAAGGGGGAGTTCGGTGTGCTTCTTTGAGATCGTCAGAGACAGGATGGGGGAAGAGATGAAACAGAGTGAGAGACAGATTGTAGCCATGCTCAGGTGCTGAGGCTAGGCATATGGAGAGGGGTGCTTTTGAAAAACTACCCTATTTACCTGCAAGGATGGTGACTCATCTCCTAAAGGTACTATATATACAAAAAGTAACTAATTTGTATGGAAATGCAAGGTTCTCCCCCTCTTCTGGTATCCCTTGGGAAAAACCTAGTCTTGCATATGATTAAATACAGTAAATCAATTGTTTTTGCTGCTAGGAAATTGCCTTTGTTTGTATCTTGAGTAAAAAATAATATTGTTAATTGGGTTTGCCAGTGTCCTTTATAAAGTTTATATCTCTGGTACCTGGAATTACATTTTATGGCCCATATGGCCATAAAATGTGGTGGCCCGCCTTATGAAACTTTGTAACATTCTCTGAAACTTTGTTACAACCTTAAATGGTGAGTGTGTAATTTGTTTTGGTTGTACTATCTATGTATGTTTATCTAATTGTAAATCAACATTGTTAAGACCTTTATCTGTCATTATTATAGAAAACAGTAGACTGATGTATTCTGAGATTTTGAACCTGATGATTAACAATATTTAGGTATTATTTTTGTTGTCCAGGCTGTTTTGCAGTTGGTCAAAAAATTGTTAAAAATTGGCTATTAATATGCTATTTTATTTTGCTTATGTATTAGTATGATATTCTGGAAGAAGATATCCAAAACGAAGATCATAATCCGGAGACTTCGTTGAATGAATGAAAATACATAATATTTGTATATATTGTTTATTCGTCTTTCAGTTACTTTTTGTACAAATTATTAGCGTTACACACAGTTGTCTTTCGTCTTGATTCCAGCCTGGAAAAGTGGCGTTTATGTCAGACCCGGCCCTCGTAACAAATGAGTTTTTCACCTCTGGTGTAGAATTTCACTAGCCATGGTGTAAATATTAAAGAGATGCAGTCTCCCAGATCCTAGTATGACACTCTAACCACTGTGCCACACTAGCTGTCTATTATTTGTATAACATTTCAGGGTTCAGAGCACTTGACAGACATAAATCAGTGTTATTTCCATAGTGCATTTGGTGGTGGTACGGCTGAGGTTGTAAGACCCTGCCTTGAATGAATTTATCCCATTGAGTTTATCACAGAAAGTTCTAAACTGAGAACCTTACAGTTCATAGCACTTGACCACTATGTCGCACCTCATCTTTTTAGATTGGGGCTGAGGAAGATTTGCATATGTTTTCATCTTTAAAAAGATGTTTGTTGTGCCCTAACTCTAGGATATGTGCATTTGCACAAAAAAGTCACTTATTTCAAAAATTATTCTTAATTTTAAACTCGTTTGTAGGTGACCTGTTAAAGTTGTGTATAAACACAGCTGGCTGAGCTTTTAACTGCTCTTCCTTTTTACATTCCTTGTGTTTTCTTTCACAAACTGTGACTCCTTGAAAGCAGCTGTCCAAGGTCAATGAG
This sequence comes from Gekko japonicus, assembly GCF_001447785.1. Taxonomy (NCBI): domain Eukaryota; kingdom Metazoa; phylum Chordata; class Lepidosauria; order Squamata; family Gekkonidae; genus Gekko; species Gekko japonicus. Next base: position 369,712 of record NW_015160235.1, read on the forward strand.
AGGAGGACCAAATTGCTTGTACTGGAAGAAGCAAGAACACTATTTTATGTTCCCCATACATTTTGATGCGTGTTTCGTTCTTGGTGTGGTTTCATTCCTGTGGATGTTAAGGGCCAAGCAGTACTTCTGGTTGGTTATTGTGTGAATGGAGGGCATTGCTCAATGGGTAGATCTGAAGACCCTTAGCTTACAGAATAGACTTGAGTTTGCCTTAGCTTACAGAATAGACTTGAGATGAAGGACTGAAAAAAATATGGAGAATGATGTGAATGGTCAAGAATTTTTGTCTCTCTTGGTTTCCGACATTTTATTTGCCCTTAGACACAGAGACAAACAGTGGTTGCCACTGGAGGCAACACAGAGACCAAACATTAATTTCACTTTTTTGAATGATACTATTAGTTTAGGTGTATGTCCTAGGTGTAGTGTGACTACTGAGTAGATGTAGTTCATCTTGACTAACTGTGGTTTATTCAGGCTGCACTGCTATATATACTTACTTGGACACGTATCCTGTTGAACTCAGTGGGATTACATCTGAACAAATATGGTTAGGAGTATACAGTTACATGGTAGTAAGGGCTTTTGTATGCAGTTAAAAAAAATAACTTTAGCAGGCTGCTCCTACTAACTCCAATCTAGTGCCATTGCTATGATTTCCAGTCTTTATATGAGTGTCTGCTTTCGCATGGTTGCAATTTTTTGTTTTCATGTACATACACATGAGTTCTTAAAGCAAGATCAGTTCCTAAGTAAGGAGGGAGCACATGCCACACTCATGTAACTATATCCCATACAGCAGTTGCAATAACAGTTGATGCGCTCATGGGGAAGAAGAAGAAGAGCACTTAGTCCTACATGACACTGAGGTCTGAGCGTTTAGACAATAACAGTATCCCTGCAGTATTATATTGAGGGTAGGTGCCTGGATCTGATGGAACAAATTCGCTGCAGAGGTATTTTGCTGAATTCATTGAGTTTCGGGTAAGCATGGTTAGGAATGGATAACAAATGCAAGAGGATATTTCTGACATTAAGGATACAGATAAAAAGGTAAAGGTTCCCTTGATCAAAAGCCAGTCGAATCCGACTCTAGGGTTGTGCTCATCTCCGTTTCAAAGCCGAAGAGCCAGCTCTGTCCAAAGATGTTTCCGTGGTCATGTGGCTAACATGTCTAAACACCAAGGTGCACGGAACGCTGTTACCTTCCCACTGAAGTGGTACCTATTTATCTACTTGCAATTTCTTGCTTTCGAACTGCTAGGTTGGCAGTAGCTGGAACTAGAGATGGAAGCTCACTCCGTCATGTGGCACACTCGGGTCTCGAACTGCTGAAGTACTGACCTTCCACAGCCTGCAGTTCAGCGTCTTAACCATACAGATAGGGGTGTGCAAAAAAACCCCAAACCCCGGTATTTTTCAGGCTTGAGTTTATTGAAGATGAAAAATATTGGTATTTCTCGATATTCCCGAATCCCAATACTGGTATGATATTCAGATTCTGTAAATATTTGGAATTCCTGAATTTTTGGGGGTTCACTGGACCCAAGAAGAAAAACATGAGGATCAGCTGGGGCAGCAGTAGCTGAGAGCTCTGGGCTGCCCTGTCTGATCCTGGGCTTGCGCCTCTTCACAGCTCAGTTTAAACCAAGCTGCAAAGAGGAGCCAGGCCCAACTGAGACAGTGTGGAGGTTTCTGCTTCCGCCACCCTGTCCGATCCTGGGCTGGCTTCTTTTTACAGTTCAGTTTAAACCGAGCTGCAAAGAGGAGCCAGCCCCAGCTGAGGGTTCTCCCCTCAGGCTCTGCTGGGGCTCTGTTGGGCATCCCGGTTTAAACCAGACTGCCCGACAGAGCTGCCCCATCCTCCATTGTTTCCACTGGAGGAGGGGAAAGGCATTTAAAGGGATTCCGTAAAATGCCTTCTCCAAGCCATGCAACTCTGTAGCAAATGAAATCTGAAGGTATTTAAAGGGAGAGATCCTTTTAAATGCCCTTTAACTATGGCTCTCTGGTGGTCCCCAAAAATCCTGATTTTTTTCGGGGTGGCCATTTTCGGATTGCCAAATCAGTAGCCTGCTCGGTAACCAACTGAGAAAATACCCAATACATACAGATAAGGTACTATGTCCCCCCCCCCGGCTTGGTTTATACCGAGTGCACTCCCCTAGCTACAGAATTCTAGTTAATGTTGCTGTATTGGTCCTAAAACATGCTTCAGCTCAGAAGTTCTGACATGATTTTAATGTCATTAAAACAGAAACCACTGCAGAGTATTGAAGGAACTGCTAGGCTAAGTGACCCTTTCCTGGAAGGCAGATATCTTTGCATTCCTTATTCCTAACAGGTTTGCCCTTGTCAAATTGGAAAGGTTGAGACAACTGATCACATATTATTATACTGTCCCTACTATAATGATATACATCCCAATATATTACGCTGATTTTAATAAGTTCCCCCAGAAGATCAGAGAAATTCTGCATTTTCCTCCTCCTTTCAGACTCCTCTAAATAAATTATTTGTAATGTTAACAAAATTTAGTATAGTGGTATGCACAATACAAGAGCAGGTGGTTGAGTCTTCAAATAACTGACCCCCTCTATTGTGAAATATGTGCAAGAATTTTGAAATGTTGGAATATAATGGTACATGTAAATCTTTTTTGTGGGTGTTGGAAGTGTATGTGGCAGTTTTTTATTGTTTTTATTAATTCTTCCCAAGCTGATCATGATATACAAATAAACTGAAGTGAAAATTAAAATAAAATCCAGTAAAGCAGATAAAAGTATTATATTTGTAAAACTATCAAGATGTCTCCTGAAAGAACCTGAGTTTCTAAGTGTTAGGTCAGATGGGAGAAATTAAAGTGATCAAGGCTTTGGGAGAAGTTTATTGTGTATACTGTTGTGTGATATCTGAATAAGATAACAGGTAGTTCTTATAATGATGATGTGGACAGCTTTAGCAATTACATTGGGATACGAGTAGCATATATTCCAAATTACATGTGCAATTACATTGGGATATGTGTGTTGGTCCTTTTTTATAAGTTGTACTTGATTTCCACATACATTAAAAGGTACAGCCCTGTTTCCTTTATAAAAATGCCTTCCGGAACAATTCCATTTTATACACTCTGCAGAATGATAGGACCCTGGGAGCTTTCCTGATCTTGACGGGCAGGCCATTTCACCAAGTGGGAGCTGCAGTAGAGGATGCTCAGGTATGGGCAACTGTTCATCTTACCCATTTACAGAGTGGTACCTTCAAAAGACATTGCTCAGATGATCTGTGCAGATGTTTCATACAATCTAATATTGTAAGTCAATTATAATGAATGCACTTTACAATTGAGAGTCTGTATGCATACCTCTTTTAGACCCTCAGTTTCTGTGTTTGCATGGTTATTGAAAACATCTCTCACATTCTTCTATCATACAATGTGTCTTGAGTTGGTGTATAGAGGCGGCAGGAAGAAGTCTTTTACTTCCCCTGTGAATGTTATAGTGAGCTCCTCATGTTGCATAAAGGGTAATTGTTCTAGAGGGAGCCGTTTAAAGCAGCCTCTAGCATAGGTTGAGGACCTGATGTTCCACAAGAGGTGCATAAATGGCATACTTCAAGGGTTGTTTTTTGTTTTTTGTATGAACAGATCACCCCCACAGAGATGTAGAAAAAAATTAGCATTATTCCCATTCTCAGCCATTGATTGTATATAGGCATACATTTGGCATGATTATATTGCTGATATCTGCCCCTGAAAAATAGGTTTATTTTTGCTTTTCAGTTCCAACTCTTGTGCAGCTCTTGATGTGAGCTTATACTGTCTCCTTGCTGCAATGGGTATCTTGGTTAGACAGCCTTAACAACAGGACCACTATGGCACCTTTGTCCTCTTCCCTCCCTCAGAGGCACAATTTTCCCTCCATTTTTCTTTCACTTTTGTGACTGAGCCAACCTAGTGATGTGTTTTCGTCTTTGTTGAAGAACTCTGGCTGTCCCACCCTGTCACGTTACGATATTTTGGCTGTTGGCTCAGACCAGGAACCTGAGAGAAGGGCTGGGATCGCCCTTTAACTTAAATCACTTAAATAGCAGTTGAGGTGTTTTGAAATTCAAAAATAACAAAATATTTTATTTAACATAGAGAGAAAAGGTCAAGTGAAATTAGGGTTGAAATTTCTGAGGTAGAACCGAGTACCCGAACCCTGTCTTTTGGATCAGTACTCTTCTTAAGTTGTTAACTGACTTTTAAGGTCTCTAAAGGCAGTTTCTAACCTCACCAGACCAGGGTTCTCTGTACTCCTCAGAGATAACTCTCCCTGTTTGACTGCGTAGGGAATTTTCTTCTCTAAAAGATCTGTCCCTTTTCCTTGGCCCATATGGGAGTCTAAGCCTACTTCCCAAACCTCCTTGCTAACTTTCCCCCAGTTCTCCTGTTATACCATTCTCAGTCAGGACTGAATTCCAAAACTGTCAGTACTTGACTCTTCTCAGCTGGGGCTGAAATCAGACTGAATTCAGTCAAGGCAGAAATATGACCGAATCGCTCCTCAGCAAGCAGCTCTCTCCAGACTTTCTGTGCTTGGCTGATGCTAACCAGTCAGGTTGCTTGGAGCAGCCTGCCACTCAAGGCTCTCTGTTTCTGTGAAAAATTAACCCTTCACAGCCCTTCAGCTGTTTGTATAGCACTTCTAAGCTTCTTAAAAGTGCAGTCCGTCACAACCACCAATGATGATAGCACAGTGTGGTACACACAAACCTACAGAGAAAGGCAGAATTATAGCAAGTTCTTTTCTGCCTGACACAGTGATCATTATGCTGTTCTGCAAAAACAGCTGTAGTTGAAGAAGAACTAATCCTGTTGGATTAGTTGTTGGGGTGTTTGGGGGCAGGTTGACTTTGTAGAGTGACTTGAGAACTACCAAGCCACAGGGAGCTAAATTGGGCCCTTTTCACATCTTATGGCATTTAATCTGTAGCTCAGTGGCTTGAGCACATGCTTTGCATGTAAAAGGTCTTGAATTTTAGTTCATAATATCACCAGTTAAAAGAATAAGGATCTTAGATAACAGAAGTGGAAAAGGCCTCTACCCTCAGAGCTGTTGCTAGTTAGAGCAGAATATACTGACTCTGAGTCTGGCTCGCAGCTTCATGTGTGACAGAATTACTGTGCCTTCTGAGTTGTGTTCTTCTTAAAAAAGTAAGTTGTAATTGAAGGAAAGATGGGAAATGCATGTGATAATGAGGAATTTCACATTACCCTTTTAAACCCGTTTTGAAGCCGTTTTTGATCCGTTGTGGGGTAAACTGGTATAGGGCTGCCATTTCACACATGGCTTTCCCCTTCCGGTAAAGAGCTGGATCTGAAGCGGTTTGCCATTTCAGACTGCACCGCTTTTTCCTGCTTTTCCCCCGCCGTTTTTCACCCACACGGGCGATCTCCAGCTTTTTTTTTAAACGTTCGCTTTAAAGCGCTATAGCGCTATAGTGCTATAACACAACACTCCAGGCATTCCAATGGGGTTGGTATATTGCTGTTGCGTTATAGCACTATAGTGCTATAAAGCGAACGTTAAAAAAAAAGCTGGAGATCGCCCGCGCGGGGCGAAAAACGGCGGGGGAAAAGCGCATCAGAACCGGGAGAGGAAACCGAAGACTACTTGGAAGAGGTTGACAGGTAAAACGCTTCAGCCTCATTTCCTAAACGGGACAGAAGCGTTTGTGTGTGAAATTGCAAATATATTCCGGTAGGGAACCGGTTCTAAAACGGTTCTGTCTGAAATGACAGACCAGAAACCGTTTGGGAACCGTTCCTCTTCCGGATTATATCGTCTGTCTGAAATTCCTCAACGCCTTCTCTTTGGTAACTGATCAATTCTTGACGATAAAAGGAAAGACCTCTATATGGTTATCATTGGAGCTCAATAACTTGATTTCTGAGATTGACTAAGAGGAGAGGAAGGTGTTTGCGACCTTTGCTGTAAGTCTAAAGGAGATCCTCATCCCCCTTTCCACTGCTTTGGGCAATAAGTAATACCTAAAACTAGGTTTGAACTCTGTTAGCACTGTCAAACTCTTGGCAGTCCTTCAACAATGAAGACTAAACTGTGGGACAGCAGCAAAAGCAAATTATTGGTTCCCTCTCACTCTTTCCTGTAAATGAGAGGAAGGCTGCATCTGAGGCAGTTGTCCAAGAAAGGTCACTTTTTGAAAAATCAGACACTTCCAGACCATCTTTTCTCACATACAACTGCAATGAGTGTTAGTTGGCGCACACAGACTTGGTAACCTTTTGAGCCACATGCTATTTGAGAAGCTTGGTATTAAGCTTCTCAACATCAGAGATGTTTCCGAGTCAGCTGTCGGAGCTGGAACAACTTGTAATATTGGGTCGATGCCACACTATAGTATACTAGGTTAAATTCGAGTAGGAATGTTGCCAGAGAGCCGCTCTGAGAGGGAACAATATCATTCATAGACTTTTCTGTGGTGAATGCCATACCTTGTTTTAAAGCTCCTAACCCCATTCATGGCGCCTTAAAAACTATTTGCACCTTAGCCTTAAAGACGTGTTAACTGCTGAATCTCGTCAGTCCTTCTCAGATTAGTATGAGTAGGACTGCAGCCTCAAAGAGTGAGAGTTCACTGGATTACTTCCTGATAGTTGCTAGGGCTGCAGCCTAAGCAATATCAGCTTCTCCCCCCCTCCCCTTATTTGTGCTTCTTTATGGTAGTAGCAGATATAGACTGATCAGCATACACAGGGCTATTTTTGGGCAAGAACGCACAGGAATGGAGTTCCGGCTGGCTCCTGAGTTGGCCACGCCCAGCAGGATCTCATTAGCATAATAGGCCACACCCAACAGCAGACACTCATTAGGATTGGCTACATTAGGGGTGTGTGGCCTAACATGCAAAGGAGTTCCTGCTACAAAAAAAAGCCCAGGGTTTTGACAACAAAGTAAACAGAATTAGAAGCAAAAGGTGGGTGTGGTTGGATGACCACACTTCTGGTAACATGTGGGCCTAATATGCTAATGAGCTGTGTTGTCAGGGGTGTGGCCTAATATGCTAACGTGTTTCTGCTGTTGGGTGTGGCCTATTATGCTAATGCGTTCCTGCTGGGCTTTTTCTACAAAAAAAAGCCCTGAGCATACACATGCAAATAGTTGCTGGCTGAGACCGCAGTTCTCCTTCTGAGGCAGAGGACATCTTGGAGGGTGATTTCCACCATCCATTCAGGGAGGCAGGAACAATTTTTTCTACTTCCTGCCTCTGCTATGGGAGTCGCCCTCCTCCTCAAGTTTCTTTCCTGCCTCATCAAGGAGAGAAGCGTTACTGTAGGCTTTACCTCCATTTCATGTCTAAATCCTTACCTCTTTCCACAAACTTTCCCATTTTCAATTCTTTTTGCCTCTGTTCTTCCTCTCTCCCTCCTCTCTCTCTTTTTTTCCATTAACATTTTATTGGTAGGATTATAAAGTTTCGAGAAGTCATAACTGTCAATTACTTATAACATTAGAAATGTACATAAGGATCATAAGAAAAGTTAAACATTCAAACCAATACACCGATTACAAAAACAAACAACATCAGCAACAAAAAACGTAAGCTTCAAAGAATAATACATACTTCAATATACCTTTGAACAAAGTAACTTGTTTTAGCCTCAATTTGCAATTGGAGCCTGTACTGTTTGTTGTTTTAGATACAACCAAGAGTCCCTCCTCTCTTACCTCCCTGACTATCTTAAATCCTCAATCCCCTGATCCTGGAGGAGAAGAAAAATGGCTCCTTGAGCCTTCCTTCAAGAGCAGTGGCCATTTTGCCAGCACACAGAGCGAGTCCTTTTTGCCGCTCTTTTAATGACGAGAAGAGAGGACAGTGACAGTTTCCTGTCAGAAGAAGAAATGGAGGCAGCTCTTCTCGCCAGTGTCAGGTAGAACATTGGAGGAGCTGGCAAGACCTGCAACCGGCTTGCCTTGGCTGTCTCAAACGAGCCCTTTCAAGTGGCCAAAGAAAAGTGTGCAGAAAAGCACCGCTTATCGGAGCCTGCCACAGGACCCCGCAGCTCCTGTGAACCACGCGGCTCCTAACAGCGGCCATTTTCTGCACTCTAGAATAGAGCATAAAGAGGATCCTCATGCCTCCACAAGCCGGCTGGACGCTGCCAAACTCAGCGGCACTGATCAACTGCAACAGCAGCAGCAGATGGATCCAGGATCAGCTCCCTTGGACCATAGCTCCCACTCGGATGAAAACACAAACCGATCCTGGGCCCTTGATACTCCCCCCTGAGTTTTTCTCCCTCCTCAGACAAATCATGATGGAGGAGATTTCTAGCTATTGCCATAGTGACAGGCTAAGAATCAACAGGGCTCATTCCAATTCCTACTCTTCCCTCTCCCCACGAAGACAGAAAGCCAGATCTGCAGGAAAAGGCTCTCAATGGCCCCCGCAAGTGGCCTAGAAGGAGTCCTTTGGTAGGAAAATAGGGAGAGAGAGTACACACTGGGAGAAACAACCCTCCTCTAGAGGACAGGGAAGAGGGGAAATTTTTGTCTGATGAAGAGGAAGAAGAGATTGAGGGTTTTTTTAAAAGCCGATGACTTTCAATACCTCCTGTCAAAAACTCTGACAGCCTTAGAGCTTCAAGAGTCCCCCGCAGGAGAAGACAAAGCTCCTGCAGATCCAGTTAAAAAGACCAGACCCAGAGGGAATACAGAATTCTTCCCCATTTCTAGCACAGCTGAGAAGGCTTTTCCATTCCCAGAATTCTTGGAAAAACAAAAGTCAAATGGGCCAAGCCCATGGTCAACTGACAATACCCTAGTTTCATTTTAAAACTGTATGCCTTACCCGGTTTGGTGTAGTGGTTAGGAGGAGCGCGGACTTTAATCTGGGAGAACTGGGTTTGATTTCCTGCTCCTCCACATGCTGGTGTGATCTTGGGTCAGTTACAAGTTCTTTTGGAGGTGTTCTCTCACAAGCAGTTCTCAAAAGAGCTCTCTCAGCCTCACCTACCTGACAGGGTGTCTATTGTGGGGAGGGGAAAGGAGATTATAGGCCACTCTGAGACTCCTTCGGGTATAAATCCAGTCTCCTCCTCCTCCTCCTTTCTCTTCTCATCAATTCTTTTTAACTGAAAAAGTTGCTCACTGCTGTAGTTGACATCTAGTTTTATTCTAGAAATAAATCCCAGTGAAATACTTAGTACTTCCTTCTGAGTAAAATGTGCTACTAGGATTCTTGGTCAGGGACATATCTTTTAAGGGCCTAAGTTACTATGGAGCTCTGTAAGCTCTTGGAGGATTGGCTACATTAGGGGTGTGTGGCCTAATATGCAAAGGAGTTCCTGCTACAAAAAGATCCCTTATGCTCTGTTGCAAACATATCCAAGCTCCTGATTAAATGTCCACATTTTGGTACAGACACAGGATGCCAGGGATTGAACCTGTTTTCATGCAGAGCAAATACTCTACCTCTAAACCACAGCTTCTCCCCAAGTTTGACTTCCTTCATCTCTCCCATCTCTTGTCCCATGAAGCAAGTCAATGCAGCTTGTATTTTCTGGTCTGGATCCTGTAATCCATCAATAGAAAACACCAGTGGTCATGGATTTTCCCCACATTCCTCTCCTCCTAGCAGTCCTTTCTAACCCCAGGAAGGTTTATTCCCAGGGACACGGTAACCATGTGGACTAATATTCATGTGGGTTTGAGGCTGCAGTGGGGAGGAGGAAAGTATCAGATCCCCAGTTAAAACACTCTCCACAACACATTTGGCAGTGATGCTTTATTAGAGATATGCTTACTTATAGGAACTGATTCTTTGTCAGGACTAAATAAAGTGTGCAAAATTCAGAGGCTATAGGTAAAACCCAACGCACCCCCACACCCCATGCATATGTCAGCATTCGGCCACTAGCGTTTCTGTGACAACCCTGACAGATATATGGTGTCTTATCTATTCCAGCCTAGGAAAAGAGTCTCCAAGGCCAAATCCCATGAGAACAGGCTGAGGGGTGCAACTTGGTTAATATTTATGGCTACTACAGACAGGCACTCAACCCACACACACTCCCCTCAGGAATTCCCTCCCCCCTAAAACATGGCAAGGGGAACAGTAAAGTAAAGCAAAGAGAAATGAAACTGAAACCTTGACAGAAGGGGATATGCATCTTCCATCAGTGCAGCTCTGCAGATGGTAGAGGAAGAAGGGAGTGGTTTATGTTAAGTCCCTCACTTAACAAAATAGTTGTAGAGTGATTCAGCAAAGAGTCAACTTTATTCAACAACTCGTAAAACAACTCCAACACGATCAACATGAATAGCCAGAACAGCTTTTGCATTGAAGCTATTCTGCTTTTAAACTCTCCCAGCTAATGTAGCCACGCCTACTATACAAATACCAACCAATATGGTTGTATACATAAAGTCCAATCACTGACGTTCCCGCTCAGGGAGCTTGATGGCACGTGATTGGTTGGTTCTTCCTGGGGTACCAATAGGATTGGAGGGATTAGAATCCTAGCCCAGGATGAAGCTTGACATGGCACTTCAATTAGGTGTTTCACACACAGTCATGTATTACAATGGCAGCTATTGAATACATCACAGTTTAAGGCCTTCTCCCTTCTGGTTTGTGTGGCCGTTAGTCAGCATGCATCCTATAACCATGGTTTGTTTAGCACATGTTGTCTTTACTGGGAAGGGCTGTTTAAAATCCAATTTAATAAATAAATAAAGGTTCTTACTGTCATTTGTGGGCTATTGGAGACGCTGAAATCTCAACTTGTACTTTGGGGGATATCTTTGTGATGCTACATTGGAGCTTAGCTCACATTGTGCTAGATTCCTAGTTAAGTACCATGTGTATTAACATATTGCATTCCATTGTGATCCAGCAGACACCATTAAATAAAACTGTCTTAATGTGGTTATTGCTGTATGGTTCAAATATAGTGGGCTGTTACAGAATCTGTTAAAAAATCAACTTTTCAAGAACAATGGTGGCAAGTACCCTGAACTTCCTGATTCTGCAGTCTTTAAAGAAAGTGAAGGGACTAAATGTGTATACATGTCACCCCACCTTTTGCATGAGATTTGTAGAAAGAGGGTTATATGGTCTTATGAGGAGATCAGGGCTTTTATTGACATTTGGATAACTGGCAAAGTAAGTGCTCACCAGCAATACTGCAATGTCAAGCTTTTTTTAATTTCAGAACAATTTTGTGAGAGGGGATTATCACAGGGATGCAGAATAATGTCTTGCTTTGTCTGAAGATTTTAGAAGGTCAAAGATTAGCAGTACTTAACGTATCCATAAAGTTTATGGAATTTCCGAACAATGCATGATGGAAAAATAAGCCCACAATGGCAGCAGAGATATGAAAGGAGTGTTCTCTCTGCTGTGTGCTCAAAGTCAGAACTGATCACAGTAAGATCATTGTCATGTTTTAACACAGAATAGTAAATCATTGAGATTAGGGGGATCCTGTAAATGTGCCAAGTGGTAAAGCACAGTTGCGTGGAGCAATTTAGAACGGGTTGTTCCTTCTCTGTTTCAGCAACATGGGATTTATTCCTCAAAAGTATTTCTCTACCAGTTCTCTGTTTTAAATATTGAGAAATTATAAGCCGGTTCTTTTCAAACTATGGATCACAATCAAAATTGCAGGGGGACCGAGAGGCAAAGAGGGAGGAGGAGGAACAGGGTGAGCTGGGCAAGGAGGATCTAAGAGGCTCACTGACAAATTGGGGCTTTGTCTCTGCATGAGTGCAAAATAGTCATGAATGTAGCCTACTGCTCAGCAGTGCTATAGATGTATAAATGCTGGGTTTGAGAAATAGAATATAAACTTGTTCAGTCTCAAACGGTGCCATGAGCTTGGAAGTGGGTCCTGCTTTAAAAAGTTTCTGAGCTCCTGTTTCAAATAATAAAACGGGCCTACTTGCTGCTTCCTTCCTTACTTCCTTACTTACTAGGAGCTGCGGTGGCTCAAGTGGTTAAGACGCTGAACTGCAGGCTGTGGAAGGTCAGTATTTCAGCAGTTCGAGACCCGGGAGCCGCATGATGGAGTGAGCTCCCATCTCTAGTTCCAGCTCCTGCC